>NC_062531.1:4948308-5098308 GCF_022655615.1 Tachysurus fulvidraco
CTGAGACTAGCGTCCTGCAGCCACAGGGAGCCAGAGAAGAGACAGGATTATTGACAAGTCCCGATTGCATTGTTTTCTGCCTGTGTTAAGATGGCTGCTGCACAAGTGCTTCCAGTAATGGGCTTTCTTCACATGTGGACATGTGCAAGAGCTCGATAAGGATGTTGCTTGCCAAGCATCTCAGTGTGAGCACCTGCTGAGCTGATGAGGAGACCATGGAATTGTCCATGACGGCCAATCAGTGACGGTTCTCCTGCTTTGATATCAATTGTAATGTCGGTTCCCGAGGAAAATACAAAGTGCCTGGACTTACAGCACTTGGGAAAAGCCTTCACATGATCATGACATTTTTGCATATATCCCACATACAGGTTTTCAAATTAGCTCTGAAATGTTCCACTGATAGATTCTCCGACTACATCTACATCTTATCTACTTTATTTATTTTTTTTTTAAAAAAAACAACATTAATGACAACTTTTACTGAATTATGAGTGTACAATGTTCTCACTGTTTGATTATCAGCATCATCCATGTCAGTCTAAGTTTCTTCACTTGAGGTAAAAATCATTAAATGTATTTAATTTAATGTATTCGGATGATTCGTTATGATTTGTTGACTTTTTTTTTTTGACTATTGTTATTTGTCCTATTGTTATTTGTACAGAGTTTGTAAGTGCTCTTCTCTGTTTTGATGATGATGATGATGATGATGATGATGATGATGTGGACATTTTGATAGTCACAGTGTAAAGATCTGAGTGACATCTGACTTAGCTATCAAGGTGTTTGTGACCTTGTAGGCTGATTAAACAGTTTAACTGGTTGTTGGTGCTAAAATGGCTGCCTACTCAATGTGCTCAGTGCAGGCAGACAAAACAAGCTTAGAAACTAGACAATAATAAAAAACATTTCCATGTTGTATTGATACAATTATGTTTTTTTCTCAGGTTTTCATGTGTTGGGTTCAAAGTATATTTATGGCTATTGTCTAGAATTGTCAATAGCCACATTATTTTACATCTTGCCTTGAGAAAAAAACTAACAAAAATCATATTGCATATAAAAAAGCCTCCAGTTATATTTTTGAAGGTTTTCTTGATTTTCTTG
This sequence comes from Tachysurus fulvidraco, assembly GCF_022655615.1. Classification (NCBI taxonomy): domain Eukaryota; kingdom Metazoa; phylum Chordata; class Actinopteri; order Siluriformes; family Bagridae; genus Tachysurus; species Tachysurus fulvidraco. The sequence continues at coordinate 4,949,419 of NC_062531.1, forward strand.
AGTGAAACTGTATCAGTATGAAAAGAAGAATCAGAAGCATCTTGGCATCTTTTTCTTCAGTTAGCGTTCCACCTGGCAGAAAAAATGGAGGGGGTTTTTTTTGCCTTTCCTTTTTTATATAGACACAAGCACAAGATCTTCTGGTCATTCAGCAGAAATCTGGCATAGACTTTTGTATGAGCCATATCACACATGTCGATGGACATTTCAGTCTCTTCTGCTGCCAGATCTCTCTCTCTCTCTCTCTCTCTCTCTCTCTCTCTCTCTCTCTCTCTCTCTCTCTCTCTCTCTCTCACATACACAGACACACACACAGAAACAGATGTGCGGCATCTTCACAGCTTTTCTGGCCTCAAATGCCCTGAAACAGAGATCAAGCCGTCAACTCTAGCAGTTCCAGAACGATGCAGTGAAGAAAATCAAAAAACTGTAGATGTAAAAGGACTTCGTCACAATTATTTGTTAGTGCCGATTAAATAAATTAATAAAGGTCAAGAAAGTCTAAAAAAAAAAAGGAAAGAACATAGCGTAAAAATAAATCTACAATATAAATGTTCCACACGTTTCTATTTGCTTTACTGCTCGAGCTGCTCCTTACTGCCGAGCATTTTCATGCTGCTGCTTCGTGATGGAGCATCTGCCATGCTGTGTGTTGGCAGAATTTAGGAGGCATGCATGTATAAGGAATAAGGAGATGCAGGAGAAGCTGGAGATGGGGGAGGTGTTCAGTGATGCTGCCGGATGTACAGTAGATGATCTGCTTCCACCAGATAAGTGCTTCAATTAGTGGCTGGAGCTACGAGCATGACCAGGAAAACCAACACTACAACTTCATCCTCAGGGACAGGAGGTGTAACAGGAGAAGGTGGCGGTCATGTGGAAGATTCTGCAGTTGTGCATGGTGTGTGGTGGCCTGGGAAAACCCTATATATAGTTCTGAAAATTATTTCTACTGCTAAATCAAATCATGTTTCTCATTTTTTTTAGGATTTTATCATAATCTGCTCGATCACCAAACAAAACATCTTTCATTTTTAAAATCTGTATCAATTCCACTGAAATACACCAACATGCCAATTGGCTAATACAAGCTTTTTTTTTTTTTTTTTTACTATTACAATACAATATGTAATAAAATGACATACATAGAATAAGTAATACCACATAAAGTATTTCTCTTTGTACCAGTAATAATTACTTTTTTTTAAAAAAGTAAAATTAATTTCTTTTTTTAGAATTAAAACTCTCATTTCATTATTGTTTTTATTCTCTTTTTTATCCTAAATCTTAAAAATAAAATCCTAAAATTTTATTTTATTTCTCAGCCTTTTAAGATATCTTTCTTCCTTTCTTCATAATTTGTTCAACAAAACATTTTCTTGAATCCAAAGATTTTTTTTTTTATAGCTGTGTTTGATAAATTGGCTCCTTATTCACCTGAAGTGGTGGTTCAACAATTATGGCAATAAGGTTGTGAGACTGAACCCTGGTATCACCAGACTTTCTCTGTTGGCCCTTTAAATTTCATCATTCATTCATTCATTTTCTACCGCTTATCCGAACTACCTCGAGTCACGGGGAGCCTGTGCCTATCTCAGGCATCATCGGGCATCAAGGCAGGATACAACCTGGACGGAGTGCCAACCCATCACAGGACACACACACTCTCTCATTCACTCACACACTACGGACAATTTTCCAGAGATGCCAATCAACCTACCATGCATGTCTTTGGACCGGGAGAGGAAACCGGAGTACCCGGAGGAAACCCCCGAGGCACAGGGAGAACATGCAAACTCCACACACACAAGGCGGAGGCGGGAATCAAACCCCCAACCCTGGATTTGTGAGGCAAACGTTCTAACCACTAAGCCACCGTGCCCCTAACCTTCATCAGTTCTCCTCAATTGTTTTATTGAATAGTCAAGAATATAAAGCAAATACTATCTGAAATATACTGATCCGTCTTTGAAGTTTGGTTCTGTATGTTTTAAGTAGCATCCTTTCTAAGAATTTGGCTTAATGACATCCTATGAGTTTTCCCAGATCAGCAAACATACTCTGTACCATCATAGACCATCATTTTCTTGTGCTTTGATGAACAATCTCAATCCAGTGTTGGACCCTCACACAAACATCCTATTGTAATAACCTCCATTCCGTTGTGAAGGATTCTTAAGTGTGTCTGTTGGGATTTGTGCATAGACACAAGGACATTAGTATTATTCAGGTCAGGTACTGATGTTAGATGAGAAGAACATCAACTGAAGTGCATTCTGTGTTCCAGTTCATCCCAAAGGTGTTCAGTGGGGTCAGAAACAGAGCTTGAGGTCTTCCAGTCCATCCTTGACACATCGTGTCTTCACGGACCTTGCTATACGTATATACACAGGGACATATTCATGCTGGAACAAGATAGATAGCTTTCAGGTTTTAGGGAAGAACCACATATGGGTGTGATGGTCATGTGTCCATAAACTATTGACCACAGGTATACGTTTATTTGAGTCTTTTTAAAAACCCTAGACGTTGTCAGTGTAAGGCTGAGCTGAGTCGGCTGGATAGACGGTGGCTGGAGGAAGCGGCTGTCCACTTGACTGAATGCGGGGGAGAGAACGATGTGTCAGCAGGCAGGAAGATGGATGACAACTAAAACAGACAGCAGCTGAGTCTCAGAGTCTCAGAGCTTGGCTGGGTGTGTCCATCACACATTCATCCTTGGTGCACTTTCCTGCTATGCTTTCACTCCATCAACTACTTTTCTATTAGCTCTGCTCCCAAAACGAGGTTTGTGATGCAACCCAGTGTGAGCAGAGTCACAGTCTTCACACCCTGAAGTTAATTATTATCCTATAATAACTTCACATTTGTAATTAGATTTAACAGGAAGTTCCTGTTATCACTTACACCACAAGAGCGATAAACAGTTGTTCCCTTATCACACTCTCGTTTTTTTTCTCAAGCAAAAATATTCATGAGAAAGATGAGAAATTTATCGAGTATATATTCGTATCCCTGACACTGGAGACTCCTTTCTTAAAATTTTGTCTGCTTACAGAAAACCGAATACATAAATAATAGCCCATTTTTTTTAAATGTTTACTGTTAGGCTTAGATAATATTATATAGTGTTTAAGTTGTTACTATAGAAACATAATAATTGAATAAAATCCTGTGGTTTGCTTCGCAGGCCCTTATCAACACCTTCTGACCAATCAGGATCAAGAATTTAACAGCAGATTGTCCAAGCATCTGTAACCTTTGGAAATTCTCAATTCTGAATGTTTGTTTTTAAAATAAATGTATGCAAGGAACTATAATCTAAGTCAGGATCAGAAATCTTAAGCCAAACAACTGAGCATAATCTTGAGCCAGAAAACAGCTCTCTCTTCCATTCCTGCCTCAGGAATCATCAACAGCAGGAGCAGCCTTTCGTCAGGGCTCATATGAGACAAAGTAATGGTTGACTTCTTTTCCAGCTGCTTCCCCGGTCGGCCGTTCGACTGCGACAGTTTTGTGATGCTGCCTCTCCGTCTGGGCCTTTCTAAGCCCCACAAAGGACCTTCCACTTTGACAGTCAGATGGAATGAGATAGAGATGAGATAAATGATGGGACAGGTGCCGCGGTGTGAGATTCGCTAACACTCCGTCCAGGGTGTATCCTGCTTTGATGCCCGATGACACCTGAGATAGACACAGGCTCCTCGTGACCCGAGTAGTTCGGATAAGATGAATGAATGAAAGAATGTTTATTATTAGGCTTAAATAATATTAAATCATGATCGAGTTGTTACTATAGAAATGATAATGTATTGTAATCTAGTGCATTAATAAAATCTTGTGATTTCTGTCTGTCTATCTATCTATCTATCTATCTATCTATCTATCTATCTATCTATCTATCTATCTATCTATCTATCTATCTATCTATCTATCTATCTAACTAACGAGTTTTCCCAGACCACCACCCACACATGAGCGTTTTCTTTGCTGACGGAAAACTCTGCCGAGTTCCTGAACTGCAATTAGCCACATGTCCAAGACGTCATGGGAACACAGGCAGCTGACAGACTTATTAACCAACGTGTCAACTTCTATGGGTTGAGTGCAAAGTTAGATTGTATAAGAGCACATTATTAACAGTGTTCTATGTTCATTTTTAACTAGGAGCTTCTCTTTCCAGTGTAGTGAAATGGTCTGTAAAACTCAGCCAGCAATCTGTCCTGCAAATTTGTTAGCACCTTAAATGTTACCTTTTTTATTTTCTTACAAAGTTTTTTGATACCTTACAAATGAATTCATCAGGCACACAACGATCTTTATTATGACATTAGGAGCACAGCTGTGGTACACTCAGAGCCAGGCAATATTTTCCTCCTGTTCTGCTAAAAGTCTCAGAGGATCTTTCTGTTCTTTCTCATAGATCCTCCTTGAAGGTTGACAGGGGAGTCTGGGAGTAGATGAGATTTCTGTGATCAGGAGCACAAGGTGTTCTATCTGAAAGTCATTTTAATCATCTCACTCTCTTCTGTTTGCACTCTGTTCCCAGATAAAACTGCCATTCCACACCGAGACGGACTTTATGGTCATTCTGTACCTTGTGATCGGTAACGGTGTAAATTAAACAGAGAGAAAGTGAGCAGAAACTTGGCTCGGGTGTTTGACAAACTTACACTAGACAGAATCTGTCTTCCATATACGGTTTATTAAAGGGTATGATCCGGGTTTTCAAAGAACACCGTGCCACTACATGGACTACAAGCTGTATATAGGTTTAACTACTGTATTTATAAGCTTCATTTTTGAAGTACAATAACTAGAACAAGTACAGACAGTTTCTCCCGTTCCCAAATTTTCCTCTTCTTTTTTTATTTCAGGTGTTATAGCCATTTGGTCCAATCTGTTCACACACTGTCCGCATTTCCTATCTCTAGTTGATTAATAGACTCAAAGTGTTTGTATTCTTCTTCAGCTAATAGTTTCAATAAATGTGTCTCTCCTTAGTCTCAGCGCTTGTTCTTCCTATTTCACACTCCACATGGCCTTTTCCGACCCGTTCATACACATTACGAGTCGGAAACACAGCCAGAAAGCAAACAAAGACTACCGTAGTGTCTTTTGGCTTTTAAACCCATCGAATACTGAGAATGCTATCGTTACGGTGGAGTCGTAAGAACATGTAGAGTAGGATCTGAGTGAAAATAAAAATGTCACGCTGTAATATTTTTCATTCATTCATTCATTCATTTTCAGTGACCACTATCAGGGTTGCAGCGGGTCATTTGAGCCAATCCCAAGAACGACGGATGCAAGACGGTCCATCACAGCACTATAATCTTTATACTGCGTAGACTGATTCGCCAGCTGAGGTCCACAAAAATCTACTCGGAATGATTAATATCTATTTTTACATTGGGTTCCAGTTTCGTTCATGACCCACATTCACAAAGAGAGCACTTCAGCAGCACTCTATTGGTTTAGTCCTTCAGTCCAGTTGTCTCACATCCTCATTTGTTCACTTTACTCAAACCGATACCTCCATGCCAATTTCCAAGAAGACCGACTTTACAAGATCGTCGACCAGCTTCTCGATCCGTTAACTAGCTGAGCTAAATTTAGTTGGAACTTTGAGTCTAAACGGTGACCTTAAAAAAAGGTTTTCCAAATAAAATGACTGGAACTGCATTTACATTTATGTATCTTGGTAATATCCACTTCTCACAGCAACATCCAACTTAGTATCAACAACATCACAAAAAAAAAAGTCATCAAAAATATTTTGAAAACAAACATATTTAATGTCTTTCTCTGTGGATTTTTCCTTTAACAGCGGTATTCAGTTCCCCAACATTAGTCCTTTAGGGGTCAGGAACTCATGACCTTCCTCTCCATCATTACAAATGAGTCTCTATCGCTATAAGCTTATAACCCTTCCTTCCACTGCACATTCATTATATGTTGTATTTTGTCCTGAGAGGGATTATGAATGTCATTCTTGACATCTGGATCAATCATTTAATCAATCCTGGTCACTTATGTCCTGTGGTAGAATTGCTTTTGAAGTGAGGACCACTATGCTGCTGTTCTCTGTCCCATCTGTATATAATGACCATCAACTCAGAGTCTGTATGGCGAAAGAGGTGATATTCTTTCGTTCCATCCTTTCATTGGCTTGTTGTCCTTTTGTGTTCACATGTTCTGTGTTCTGTGCTTGATTAGTTACTCAGTTACTCAGTTTTTTTCTCTACAGGAATGAGTTTTGTTTCTACGTTGTAGTTTGTCTTTGACTTGACCTTCGCTTTGTTTTTACTCGCTTTTACGATTCGCCTACGATTACATTGTCTGCCCGTTTCGACCCCCAGCATCAGCACCGATTCTGAATCTTGAATTTCTCTGTGTTGTTTTTTTAATTAATAGATTCAATCAATATGTTGCAATCACAGGCAAATTTATAAGTGAGTAAGTGACGTGACATACGGCTAAGTATGGTGACCCATACTCAGAAATCGTTCTCTGCATTTAACCCATCCAAAGTGCACACACACAGCAGTGAACACACACACACCGTGAACACACACACACCGTGAACACACACACACCGTGAAAACACACACACACACCGTGAACACACACACCGTGAACACACACCCGGAGCAGCGGGCAGCCATTTATGCTGCGCCGCCCGGGGAGCAGTTGGGGGGGTTCGGTGCCTTGCTCAAGGGCACCTCAGTCGTGGCCGGCCCGAGACTTGAACCCACAACCTTAGGATTACGAGTCAGACTCTCTAACCATTAGGCCACCCCCCCCCCTTTTCTTTTTTTTCCTTTTTTTTTCTTTTTTATAATTACTCTTCAGAGCATCAAATATGATTATATACTGGAATATTTCAAATAATGATCTTAGTTATACTGTTTATAAATAGTTGCTTGGTGCATTATTATTTATTTTTTTATTAATTTGAGAAGTTGGACATAAATTACAGTTCATGTCAGTACAGTCCAAGTCATGTTAGTGATAATTCCAACCTAGGTAGCAAATGTAGAATTTGGTAAATTTGCTATTAGAAGACCATTTTAAAGAAAATGAAAATTGTAAGCATTTCATATGTAACCTGGTCGACAGGCCTGCAACAAAGTTTGCTTCTCCTTTCTGAGTGTCCTCAGCCTGACCTTGTTACTCCCCACACTGGCAGGTGTAAAAGCATGGCAGAAACTAAATGCCATGGAAATCCGTGCCACCCTAGGTATCAGGGTATGTTTGGCAACATAAAAACGCTCTCAAAATATCAGTGCCAATACAATGCGAATACAATCTGGCAAAGTGTCTTATCATGTGTTTCTGAGCCAAATCTGACTGAAGACAACTTAATAAATAGCAAATACTTAACAAAGAGGAATTATAACTCTAATTGAAGTATACAATAACTTTTTCTTCTATCAGTAATAAAAAAAAAAAAACATGATTAGGATTAGGAAAACGAGACTTGCTATCTAAAAGCAGTGAGGTTAAGACTTGTCAGTTTTTCTCTTAAATATTGTCTTAAAATTGTCCAATCTTATCATAGCAGGTGTCCAAAAATCCCGCTACAGAGAGTACCTTGCTCAAGGAAGGTTGTGAGATTAAATCCTAGTTCCACCAAGCTGCCACTGCTGGGCCCTTGAGCAAGGCCCTTAAACGGTCAATTGCGTAACTGTGAAAAAAATGTATGTTGCTCTGGATAACAGTGTCTAGTAGATATATCCAAAGATGCTATATTATCTACTAATGTAATATCCGAGTTCAAACGTCTTACAGTGTTCCTTTGCAGCTCTTAATTAATAGCAAAGGTCATAAATTATATCAAATTATCCGATTATTTGAGATACGTCTCATGATTCTAGGATTGTGTGCATTATTTTTTAATTAATAAATTGTAATCACAGGAAACTAAATGAGCAACCTTGGGGTAATTTTGAATCTTACCATGCCGTGTTTATCTTCCTGACCCCACTACGTGATTATCTTCCTGTAACACCACCCACCTTACTGTGTAATACGGTTATTGTAAAATATAATTACTTCAACCGTATTGCAATAAAAAGCAGATATGGCAGTATAGGGAGTTTTGAATGAAAATGAATTGAGTTGGATCCCATACATCTGGCTGATGCAAGCATTGTTGACATCCGGGCACACAGCACAGAGCTGCTTCATTACTCGTCGGTGTGTTATACTGCAGAAGCGCATGGCAGCCGTGTTGCGCTCGAGTCTGCAGCTGCGATCTGGCAGCAGGAGTTCCAGCTGTGCAGAGAGAGCCAAGCAAAAAGCAGACGCATGATTATGGTGAGCGAACATGAGCCAAGTGGAAGAACGCACCATGCTGCTTTGAAAACACAGGCACAGCAAGTGTGTGTGTGTGTGTGTGTGTGTGTGTGTGTGTGTGTGTGTGTGTGTGTGTGTGTGTTTGTGTGTCTGTATGGAAGACCAGAGTCCCGACGGACATGATACTCAGGATAAGCAACACTGTGTTGTCTTCGCCTTTCGCACGACAGGAGCATCATCCTGCACTGATGACAAGCTGGGTCTTGCCACAGCCTGTGACAAGCAGCACATCTATTTCAGCTCTTAAAACTTTCCAGAGAAAATCAGAGTTTGATTTTGTTAAGCAAACACACCAGGCATCACGGACAAGGTCTCGGTCTTGTCTGACACGTCGCTAAGTTTTGACCTAGATTGACTCCTGTGACTCCAGAATCATCAGCATGTAAAAGAAACGAGGACAATGGGATAAAACAAGGCGCACAAAAGACGTCTCTTGGGCTTACACCCGTCCAGTTAAGACCTGTCTCAAATTACTACAGTCACATAGTCCTGATTATTTGATCATACTGTGGAATCTAACAGTTAATCATTAGCCACTTAACATCACATTACTCTGGTTTGACACATTGTACCAGGTACAATTTCCACCAGACATAGTCACCAAAATATAAAATACTAAACTAATTAGAAATGTAAACTTATCATTACGATATATTACATATGCAAAAAACCAATGGAGTGGAACGTTTATCCCAGACTTGAAATTCATGCTGTTATTTTTTACGTTTAAGGCATTTGGGTGACGTCTTAATACAAGAGTGACGTACAAAAGTGCTGTAAAGTCTCTATCAATGAATACCTCGATACTGCTTTAGTAGGTGACACTAAGAACACTTTGAGCTAAAGTTTTTTGCCAAGACAGAGGAATATTTAAAGCTGTTAAATAACAAGAAGGAGTGAACAAGGACAAGAAGAGAAGAAGCTTTTTTGGTCAGATTTATATTTCACCACTGAGATTCTTTTGTTGGGAAGCTGAATGATGATTATGGCATCGAGCAAAGTTGGTTAAATGCCTTACTCAACTGTCCAACAGTGGCAGCATGGTGGTTATTATATCACCTTATATCCCTGACCTTCAGATTAGTAACCCTAAGAAGAACTAACTTGTTCGACAGCATTAAACATAAATACAAAGAGATAAACATGTACAGTATGATGTACAGTATGTACCAGTCTCTTTGCCTATTGTCCTTGCTGTTGTAAAAGAGGAATAACCACAGCACTGTTGATTATATTCCTACAGAAGCTCACCTTGTATGTTATAACTCTACTTATCTGAATGTGACTGTGCAGATTTTCCTTTCGATTATAAAAATATTAGAATTTGCATGTTGGCTTGTTCTTCACGTGCATTATTACAAGTGATTTAAAAAAAATAAGACCAATTTGCTTCTATAAAGTCACTAATACATAATTAATTCTAACAGGCCCAGTCCAGTTGAATCTAGTCCAGTCCAGTTCAGTCCAGTCGAGTCAAGTCCAGTCCAGTCCAGTCCAGTCCAGTCCAGTCCAGCCCAGTCTAGTCCTGTCGTGTTAAGTCCAGTCCAGTCGAATCCAGTCCACTCCAGTTCAGTCCAGTTCAGTCCAGTCGAGTCAAGTCCAGTCCAGTCCAGTCCAGTCCAGTCCAGCCGAGTCAAGTCCAGTCCAGTCCAGTCCTGCCGAGTTAAGTCCAGTCCAGTCTAGTCCAGTCCAGTACAGCTGAGTCAAGTCCAGTCCATTCCAGCTGAGTCAAGTCAAGTCCAGTCCTGCCGAGTTAAGTCCAGTCCAGTCCAGTCCAGTCCAGCTAAGTCAAGTCCAGTCCAGTCCAGTCCAGTCCAGCCGAGTCAAATCGAGTCCAGTCCAGCCGAGTCAAATCGAGTCCAGTCCAGTCCAGTCCAGGTAGCTCTGTTTTCTCTCTTACCATCTCATGAAAGCAGCTCTACTGATTAAAGTTTCACTACGGCTCGAGGGGAAGATGAGCAGATACAAGGTTTCAGGTATTCATGAGATTCAGGGTCTAGTCACAACGTCTAGTTGCTTTCAGCCTAAAGGTCTTTTCATTCCTTTCATGGGTAATGCAGCTGTATTCCTATGACCACTAGCAGAGATAAGATCTGCAGTCTGTGAAACTTCCATATTAAAATGTCTTGTCTTGTACTTTCAGGTATATGTATATGAGTTATTTGCATCAAAGTTCATGAGGAAGAGCTTTCTTTTTTAATCACGTGTTTTGTGCTTTATGCATGTGTTCCATCTAGAAGACCTGCTTGCGTGATTAGCAGAGCTCTCTGTTCTCAGCAAAGACCCGTAGGGAGTTCTTCACGGTGGCACCTGGGATCTCATCAGTACAAGAGACATCTAACAAGCATCCTGTTTCCAGGAAATCGCATCACGTGAAGAACTAGACTGGCTGTTTATTGTTGTGCTGCCGCTGTGTGTGTGTGTGTGTGTGTGTGTGTGTGTGTGTGTGTGTGTGTGTGTGTGTGTGTGTGTGTGTGTGTGTGTGTGTGTGTGTGGGTGGGTGGGTTAATTGTGTCCTTTTTCCTTTTATTTTGCTGCTGGCTTACATGTTCACACAGTCACAAATATAAGACAAAAAGCTAACCCAAAGTCATGCTAGCACACAATGTTTAATATTTGCACATATCCATAAATGTTTACTAATCCAGATCTGCTTTCATATTCACATTTAAAGCCAGGGATTTAAACTAGAGGCTTAAATCAGAAAAAAATAGATATAGAAATGCTAACCACTGCTACATCTGCTAATTAGCTCAAGTTCATATCTGGTTTCAAGCAAAGATGTTTCCAGGATCTTGCTCTCACTCAGACACACACACACACACACACACACACACACACACACACACACACACACACACACACACACACACACACACACACACACACACACACACACACACACACACACACACACACACACACACACACACACACACACACACACACACTCACACACACACATATAATTTTTTTTCTTCCAACTGACAGAGATATATTCTATTGCATGTTAGTTTGTTAGTTTTATTTCCTGAAATAAAAAGCAAATTACTAGCTTCAGCTGACCAGGCAGTTACTAAGGATGTTGTAAATGCATCATGCAGCACTTTGTGGTCTTTGTTTGTCCTTTTTTAAGCTTTATATCTGACTGTTTATTTACAGCCACAACATTTATCCAGTCCCATTGCACTTAAATAGAGATATCACGTATCATGTACTCATCTCTGTTTGTATCTGTTTAGAATACAGTATCTGTTCATTCGTATTCGGTTACATTTCTTCACAACACACACCCAGTTACTGAAAATCAGATATGACCTGTTTATCCTGAGAGCATGACCGAGTACAAAATCGCTGATCTGTAGACCTGGAGCTCAGATCTCTGTCCTACTCCCTGTTGACTTATTTGTCTTCATCTGACACTTAAAGCAGATTTTCCTGACAGTCACCATGCTAAGCCTAATTGTCCTACAACGGTAACAAATTCCAGGCCCACTGTGGGACCCATTTGTGTACCCGATGCCCCATGTGAATCACTTAACATCGTCCTGCATCCTTCCAAACCCCACACATGTATAATTCATGACCACAGAGCTTTGATCTTGCAGGGGTGCAGATGGCACCGGCTCGTAATCCGGCAACAAATCAGACAGCAAACGGACTCGCATGTTAAATCGAGAGTTGGCTCAATCTCAGATTGACTGCAGGGTTCAGGAATGTGGCCCATTGCAGGATGGTGATGCTAACGGCTAATTTACGCCTCATCAACAGAGTTCATTTCCATAACAGTTTTTCCAAAACACCGTATCAGACTGATGAATATATGTGTGATAATACAAGGTAGCGGTCTTTCTTTTTTAGTGTCTCTTTCTCCATATTGAAAATAAATAGATTCATGTTCAAAGAACTTTTACTAGTTTCACGGATTCCTTCAGAGATTTCAAAGATTGATACTGAACAAATACTGATCAGGTTGATCTCATTAAGTAAGATCTCAGGTGGATATCCTACCCTTAAAGACCCTATAGAAACATATGGTGATAACTAGTGTGCTAGTTCAGCAGGTGGTCCAGCAGAAGAATCCCGTGCTCTCATTGCCACAGCCTGGGCAGTTACCTCTCAGTGCCGGTCCGAGCCCGGATAAGAATGGGAGGGTTGCAACAGGAAGGGCTTTCGGTGTAAAACCTGTGCCAAATGTAATATGCAGACAGTATTCATAATATGCTCCACTGTGGCGACATGGGGAGCATCCGGGAAAAAAAAAATGGTGACAGCTAGTCTGCTAATTCAGCACATTCAGGCAGAGCAGATGACGGGAAACAAAGGAGAATAGGTTAATTGTCCTTTTCTGACAATTTACGGTAACACATTGATTTTGCGATGTCAACGAAGGGCACTAAAATCTGTTACCCATTGTCCTATTTTGGCTATATGATATGGTGTTCTCACATTGCACAACATCTTTATTTTCTATTGGCAGATTACCGCAAAAAAAGATATTTTGAATATGATCTTGAATATAGATAAAATCAACTAAAATTTCTCATTATTTAATTTATTTTAAGCCTGAAATTTGTAAATATGAAATAGAAATACACACACACAAACACACACACACACACACACACACACACACACACACACACACACACACACACACACACACACACACACACATACACTTATAGATTGTGGCATGGTTGTTGGTGCCAGATGGGCTGGTTTGATTATTTCACACACAACAGTGTCTAGAATTTGCACAGAATGGAAAAAAAACAACCTAGAGTTAAAAAACTCCTTCTTTTCTTTGTATAGAAACGCCATTGGATAAGAAAGTTCAGAGAAAAATAGACAGATTGGTTTGAGTTGCCAAGAAGGATATAGAAACTCCTTACACATACAGTATCTCAGCATGACCAAACATGGAACCTTGAGGTGAATGATGAAATACAACAGTTGATAACTTCATCAGGTTCCGTACCTGTCAACCAACAACAGGAATCTGGGGCTAGCATGGGCACAGGCTCACTCAAACTGGACAGTTGTAGGTTGGAACAAAAATCATCTGATTGTTTTCCAATCTTCGTCTCAGATTCATTTTTTTCTGATGAACTTCTGCTTTTGTAGCTCATCCACTTCAGGATTTGATGTGTTGTCCATTATGAGATGCTTTTCTGCTCACCACAGTTGTATAGAGTGATTATACAGATTACTGTATTCTTTTCGGGTTTGACGTAGCTCAGAGGATAAGTTGTTGGACTCGGATCCAGCAGAAGGTTGTAAATTTGAATCCCACATCCACCATTCTGCCACCACTGGGTCCCAGAACAAGGCCCTTAACCATCAGTTATATAAATGAAATACTCGAGACAGATGTTTCTGGCAGCCGGAACCGATCTGGCTTTTCTCTCTTATCAGCAAGTTTGTTACACTATATTACCAAAAGTCTTTGGACACCCAACTACAGTTATAACACCCATATGTGCTTGTTGAACATCTCATTCCGGATGTGCAGTTGTAATATACTTCACTCCACTTTTCTGGAAAGATTTTCCACTAGATGTTGGAGCTTGGCTGTGTGGATTTGTGAATAAGAGCATTAGTGAGATCAGACACTGATGTTGGGATGGCACGTGTTGTATCTTGTATACACAACATACTGTATAACAATGAGGAGACTCCAGTTCCAGTTCATCCCAAAGGTGCTCAGCGGGGGTGAGTCAGTCAGTCAGGGCTCTGTGTAGGACACTCGAGAACTTCCACTCCAACCTTAACGTCCACACTATGTCTTTATGGAGCTCATGGGGCTTTGTGCATGGGGCTTTGTCATGCTGGAACAGCGTTTAAGCCTTTTAGCTCTTCAAGAGAAGTTTGGTACAGCATACAAATTCTTGTGTCAATAGTTTGAGGAAGAACCACATCTACATGTGATGGTCATGTGTTCTCAAACTTTCGATGACGAAGAAAAAGTAGTCACTGTTTCTTCATGTCATCGAAAGTTTGTGAGACACATGTGAAGCTAATTCCAGGACACACGTTGACATGACATGTCCCTAAAATTACAAAATTATTTTCAATCTTTTTCCAGAGGTTTCATTATTTGCAAGCTTCGTTACTTCATTTATTTATTTAAATGCCTTTGTTGAACCACAATTCAAAAGCAATGTCTGATTTTCATTATTCAACTTTCAGTACAGGGTTGGGGGTTCGATTCCCGACCTCTGCCTTGTGTGTGTGGAGTTTAGATGTTCTCCCCGTGCCTCGGGGGTTTCCTCCGGGTACTCCGGTTTCCTCCCCCGGTCCAAAGACATGCATGGTAGGTTTATTGGCATCTCTGGAAAATTGTCCATAGTGTGTGTGTGTGTGTGTGAGTGAATGGGAGTGTGTGTGTGCCCTGTGATGGGTTGGCACTCCATCCAGGTTGTATCCTGCCTCGATGCCCAATGACACAATGACGCCTGAGGTTCCCCCGGGACCCGAGAAGTTCGGATATGCGGTAGAAAATGAATGAATGAACTTTCAGTACATTTTTATTTACTATTGTTTTTTTTTTTTCAGTTTCAAGTCATTTCAGTGACCACTCTGGTTTTTGTCTTTCTTTAATAGAAAGGTAGAGACGATTTGGGTCGACGTGTATATGTATCAGTAAGTGCTTGACGTTCATCACGTTTAAAAACACACAATAAATGGAAACTTTCTAGCAAGAATCATTATCTTTCCCTGGTTATCATTATCTTTCCACTTATTAAACTGACTAAGAACACATTATCTACATGTCCAGGTTCATCCAGGCTACAGATTTGTCCATCCCTGTCAACTTTTCTCTCAGGTGTGTATGTATTATACACGTATGTCTGGGTGTTTGAGGTTTTTGTAAGTCATCTGTAAGAGCTTTGCCTTACCTTACCCACATATATAAACACAGACACACATTTGAACCCACAGACCACAAACTTTCAATGCATGTTGCAATGCAACGATCTCGATTGCACATATTACATATTGCATATTGCAATGAAGTGTCATGTCACGTTCTGGCTTTTGTAGCACACATAATAACAGCACCATTCCTAGAAAAATGGATCGAACGTATGAAAGCAATTCTACACCATAGGGACTCTTTCGTTCTTCTGTGCTAGGAAGTAAATTGTGTTTTAAGGGCAAATGATGTCAAGGGAGAAAAGAAAGCTTCATATAAGGAGAGAAAAATATTAAGACCTGTTATCATTGCTTTGAAAAGATTTAATATACAAGAAAGGAAGACCTCTGAATGAATATTGAATGATATTTTATTCTATTTGTTTTAAATGAAACCAATTAGATAAAGTATTGAGAGAGGTGTGGAAGATCCGTGTGCAAGATTTTCACACGGATGAGAAGCATTCATTTCATTTCTTTATGCTTTATATCATTCTTTAACAGCAGGTTGCTTTTTTTTTGTGCTCAAGACAGCAAGCTGAGCGAAATAACTGCACACTTTAACTACCAAATGAAGCTCCAGGGAGGAGACAGAGATGAGGAGGGTGTGTGTGTGTGTGTGTGTGTGTGTGTGTGTGTGTGTGTGTGTGTGTGTGTGTGTGTGTTTGAAATAGCATACACTCAACTCCAGTCTTCTTCTTTCTACACACTCTATCACTATCATTCTCTTTCTGTCCTCAAATTAAAAAAGAAAGAAGCTTCTGCCAGGTCCGATCTCCAAACTTTGGTGGTCTAGAAGATCAGAGAGTGGAAGCAGGCCAAAGGCTGTGAGCTACGCCACAAGACTGCTGCCACTGCACACATTTGGCACAGGTTAAAAGGCGGAAAGATTTGGTGGTTCTTAAATCTCATGTGGTAGGCTTAATTAGATATGTATGCATGTGCGGATGATGCCAAGGCCTTGGAATTGTACCCTTTGTGTGTGTGTGTGTGTGTGTGTGTGTGTGTGTGTGTGTGTGTGTGTGTGTGTGTGTGTGTGTGTGTGCAGTGGGGGAGGTGGTGGAAAGACTGATGAATTTCAAGAATTCACAACATTGGTTTCCTTTTGTTTGTGATTTTATTTGGAATAAAGCAGTTTTTGCTTATATTGAATATGCAAAGACAATTTTTTTTAAATGTCTAAAATCCTTAAAAAGCAAATATTTTTGCTATTTCAGTCGAATCGACTTATCAGACAATTATTAGTTAAATACGTAAACAAATGAATGATTTTATCTCTGCAAGTCAGATCTAAAACGAGTCAGGATGACAGGCTTTCAGTGTGAGACGTGTGTGTTTTTCCCTCTGTTGATAACCTTACACAGAATTTTAGCAGTCGAAGAAAAACACCTTCAGATTTGATGATCGTAAACTAGATGATTATGGGCAAGTACTCGGGGCGTCTCAGAGAGCAGAGACGGGTTTGATATCAACGTTTACTGTAAAAAATAATTTTGTGAAACTTTCTTATGAATTTTATGCCCCTAGTAGATTAGATAAAAACAGAAATACTTGTAAAACACTACAAATTCCTAAAGTCTTGAGTGTCTACTTTCATATGAGCTTCATATTAACACCACTGTGGAGTGAGACATCACAAAGACATTCTATACTGAATATGGACAAAAAAAAAAAACAAAAAAAAAAAAACAGGAGCAAATTCCATTTTTTGGCCTCAGGTAAAAAAGAGTTAAGACCTCTTAGCCTGATCTATTTATTTTTTATTTTTTTATTTCATTCTTATCTTTATTTTTTTGTGTTCCTTGAAAGACTGTGTAGCTTACACTTTGCACTTTTGGTTGCCTTTCACTTTTGCACTTTTGCACCTATGACCTCAATACTGACAGTGAGGAACGACGGTCGAGGAAAAAAAAACAAAAAACATAATCCATCTCAACCCTTAAGAATTAGTTGATATTCAATTGCCCATTATACTAAGAGCTTAAGCAGGGCGTGCACACGAGTTATTTTTAATAGGCTACAGCTTCAGTAAGAGGTGGGGACGTGCCCTTTCTAGGAAATATCAAGCAAACAGAATGCTAGTAAGCAACAGATTCCCAGGAAACAGTTCATCTCTCAGCGTGACTCAATACTGCAATTACGGAAATGTCAGCAAGGGCTGCAGAACATGGTGTTTTATGAAATAAGCTTTTCTGAAAATATTGTTCAGTATCGAAATTAGACAGAGTAATTTGTTATTAATGTCAGTTTGGATGAAAAATATAGCTAATGATGTGTTGTTGGTCTTTTGTGTACACCACAGCAGATCACGCTAGATGTCCTTCTGAAGCGATCCTCCAGTTTTATCCGGGCTTGACACCGGCACTGAGCGTTAACTCTTCAATGGCTGGGTTCGATCCCTGACCGGGAATCGAACCCGGGCAATTGCAATGAGAACTCGGCATCCTTTTGCTGAACCAACAGCAGCCTTAAAATATAACAAATTTATATGAATAAAATCAAACAAAACAAAACATTTCCTAACATATTGCATATAAACTAAGGTCCAATTCAAGTCCAAGTCACAGATCAAATAAATAAATGAAATCAAATTCACTGTTTAAAACAGATTAAAATTTTTTCTAGATCGAGCTCCACCACACCATCGTCATTCTTTTCATACTTGCTATTATTATTATGGTTACTGTTATTATTTCTATTTCTAGTTATACTATTCTAATTATAGGCATTCAGTTTGAATTCCAGGTTGTACGCTGGCAGGATTTCCTGTTACTGCCTGACCCAGACTAATGAATAGCCTGGAATGTGAGCGTCCACAATAACAATAACACGGCAAGTTGAAAACAAAAGCCAAAGCACTTTCCACGGCGTGGCAGTGCATAGGTTCAGTCAGGTG
Source organism: Tachysurus fulvidraco (assembly GCF_022655615.1). Taxonomy (NCBI): domain Eukaryota; kingdom Metazoa; phylum Chordata; class Actinopteri; order Siluriformes; family Bagridae; genus Tachysurus; species Tachysurus fulvidraco. The sequence continues at coordinate 4,967,594 of NC_062531.1, forward strand.
CAGTCGCTGTGCAGTCGGATCGCTCGGTATACTCACCGCTTCAGGGAAACCGTACTGCTTTAAGAAAGTGAAAACAAACAGTGGAAATGATACCATGTTGCTTGAATGTAGACTGCGAGCCGCCATATGTATGAACACCAGTTTGAGTATTTATTACAAACTTCCTTTTGACCCGCACTTGTAGTTAATGCACTTTGAGATTTTGGATTTTAGATTCCATTATCAAGTTCAAACCCATGAACATGAATTTGATGATTTCGAACCATTCTTTCTTGTAGCTTGAACCCAGAACCCAGTGGTCAGACATAATAATTACATTAATTTCTTATTATCTGGTTAATGTCTGGGTGGACACGGTGGCTTAGTGGTTAGCAGGTTTGCCTCACACCGCCAGGGTCGGGGTTCGGGGTTCAATTCCCACCTCCACCTTGTGTGTGGAGTTTGCATGGTCCAAAGACATGCATGGTAGGTTGATTGGCATCTCTTGAAAATTGTGTGGGTTGGCACTCCGTCCAGGGTGTATCCTGTCTTGATGCCCAATGACACCTGAGATAGGCACAGACTCCCCGTGACCTGAGATAGTTCAGATAAGCAGTAGAAAATGAATGAATAATTAATGTCTGATGTTTCTAGACTACCTTCTTCTATAATTAAAAAAAAAAAATGGGGCAAGTCGTGGCCTAATGGTTAGAGAGTCTAACTTATAATCCTGAGGTTGTGGGTTCGAGTCTCGGGCCGGCCACGACTGAGGTGCCCTTGAGCAAGGCACCGACTCCCCCAATTGCTCCCCGGGCACCGCAGCATTTATGGCTGCCCACTGCTCCGGGTGTGTGTTCACAGTGTGTGTGTTCACTGCTGTGTGTGTGCACTTTGGATGGGTTAAATGCAGAGAACGAATTCTGAGTATGGGTCACCGTACTTAGCCGTATGTCACTTTCACTTCACTTCATATATATACAGTACATGTACACACACACACAATTGATTTCTTGTTATTTTAAGCGGAAAATAAAATCATTAGAAATTAAGATGGAAAAAAAAAAACAGAACAAAAAATTACAGCACAGCAAAATTACTAACAGTGAAAATGCTTACATGTTGTAGATAAACATTGGCACACAGTCGAGGATGTTACGAAAGCCTGTCGTTTCCTGTAGCTCTGTGAGACCTCGTGTTTGACCCGACAACAATAAGCTTGTTTTAGCAATAACGGGAATCTCATTCATATAGTAAAATTATTACCGTAACTGTGTTCAGCAAATTAGCTGGAACAGTATGGAAATATGGAAATCTTGGTCAAAGGCGTCTCAGCAGCAACCTTTATGGAAATATACACAAATAAATAGAATTACTGGAAATGAAAGGATATTGCCACATCATGTCTCTCGCACATGATGATGAAAACAGTACTGCGTGTACAGATTGATTGCATTGAAAAAGAATTGCATCCTTTAACCAGGCTGAAATCTTTTCCTGTCAGGGTCTAATGGTACAAAAATGCCCCAGGAGTCTGTTTAATTTTATCCAGCTATAAATGCAAGATGTATGTAAGGCGGTTTGTGAAAAGCCATTAGACACTGATGAATTCTTACAAAAAACAATGAATTATTATTCATTATTATTAATTATTAATTATAAAAATTATTTCTTCTTCCTGTTACATTCTTTTAACGATTTGCCATTAAGAAACTATAAGAATGTCAAATGTTACCATTTATATGTTATCACCTTTATATTTATTTTATTTCAGTTAACCGTAGATGGAATTTTAGTAGTTGAAGATAAACAGCTTGACATTTTAGATGCTTATGAAAAAGCACTTGAGGAATGTCAGAGATTCGTTTAATCTACTTTGAAGATAGAAACATTTTTGTGAATTTTTTTTAATTGATTTATTTATTTACTTTTTTATATGAGTAGTACATAATAGGCTTGAGAAAAACAGAAATACTTATGAAAGTTTACAAATCCTTAAAGTTCTGAGTGTCTACTTTCATATGAGCTTCATATTAAGTACCATTGTGGAGTGAGACACGACGAGGACATTCGATACTGAACATGGACGCAAAGAAGAAGAAAAAAACAGAAGAAAAAATATTCTTTGTACAATTAATCTGTACAGAGACCTCAGTTTTAGTCTGTAGCTAACTCTTTTTTTAAGGTGATGTATATGTTTATTCACTCAATCTTATTTGTGATATTTGGGAGTCTTAGTTTTATGTGTTGCTCTTGTGTTCTGCTGTTGTAAGACCAAATTTCCAATTAGGGATTAACAAAGTACTTTCAACTCTACTCTAATTTTCTCTATATTCTACTCTACTAGATTCTACTCCACACTACACTACTGTACTCTACACTACACTACTCTGCTCTACTCTACACTAATTTACACTAATCTACACTACACTACTCTGATCTAACTCGATTTTACACTACACACTACACTACACTACACTACTCTACACTACTCTGCTCTACTCTACACCACTTTACTCTACACTACTCTACTCTACACTAATTTATACTAATCTACACTACACTACTCTGCTCTATCTCGATTTTACACTACACACTACACTACACTACACTACTCTACACCACTCTGCTCTACTCTACACCACTTTACTCTACACTACTCTACTCTACACTAATTTATACTAATCTACACTACACTACTCTGCTCTATCATCGATTTTACACTACACACTACACTACACTACACTACTCTACACCACTCTGCTCTACTCTACACCACTTTACTCTACACTACTCTACACCACTCTGCTCTACTCTACACCACTTTACTCTACACTACTCTACACCACTCTGCTCTACTCTACACCACTTTACACTACACTACTCTACTCTACTCTACACTACACTACTCTGCTCTAACTCGATTTTACACTACACACTACACCACTTTACTCTACACTACTCTACACCACTTTACTCTACACTACTCTACACCACTTTACTCTACACTACTCTACACCACTCTGCTCTACTCTACACCACTTTACTCTACACTACTCTACACTACTCTGCTCTACACTAATTTATACTACACTACACTACACTAAACTGCTCTACACTACTCTACACTACTCTGCTCTACACTACTCTACACTACTCTGCTCTACACTACTCTGCTCTACTCTGCTCTACACTACTCTACACTACACTACACTACACTACACTACTGTACACTACTATACACTACACTACACTGCTCTACACTACACTACACTGCTCTACTCTACACCACTCTGCTCTACTCTACACCACTCTGCTCTACTCTACACTACTCTGCTCTACTCTACACTACTCTACTCTACACTACTCTGCTCTGCTCTACTCTACACTAATTTATACTACACTACACTACACTAAACTGCTCTACACTACTCTACACTACTCTGCTCTGCTCTACTCTACACTACTCTGCTCTACTCTGCTCTACACTACTCTACACTACACTACACTACACTACACTACTGTACACTACTATACACTACACTACACTGCTCTACACTACACTACTCTGCTCTACTCTACACTACTCTGCTCTACTCTACACTACTCTACTCTACACTACTCTACTCTACACTACTCTACCCTACCCTACACTACTCTGCTCTACACTACACTACTCTACTCTACACTACTCTACTCTACACTACTCTACCCTACCCTACACTACACTACTATACACTACACTACTCTACACTACACTACTCTACACTACACTACTCTGCTCTACTCTACACTACTCTGCTCTACACTACACTACTCTACTCTACTCTACACTACTCTGCTCTACTCTACACTACTCTACACTACTCTACACTACTCTGCTCTGCTCTACTCTACTCTACACTACTCTACTCTACTCTACACTACTCTACACTACTCTACACTACACTACTCTACACTACTCTACACTACTCTACTCTACACTACTCTGCTCTACACTACACTACTCTACTCTACACTACACTACACTACTCTACACTACTCTACTCTACACTACTCTGCTCTGCTCTACTCTACTCTACACTACTCTACTCTACTCTACACTACTCTACACTACTCTACACTACACTACTGTACACTACACTACTCTACACTACACTACTATACACTACACTACTCTACTCTACTCTACACTACTCTACACTACACTACTCTGCTCTACTCTACACTACTCTACACTACTCTGCACTACTCTACTCTACACTACACTACTCTACTCTACACTACTCTACTCTACACTACTCTACACCACTTTACCCTACACTACACTACTCTGCTCTCCTCTACTCTACTCTACACTACTCTGCTCTACTCTACACTACTGTACACTACTATACACTACACTACTATACACTACACTACTCTACACTACACTACTCTGCTCTACTCTACACTACTCTACTCTACACTACACTACTCTGCTCTACTCTACACTACACTACACTACACTACACTACTCTACTCTACACTACTCTACACTACTCTACTCTACACTACTCTGCTCTACTCTACACTACTCTGCTCTACACTACACTACTCTACTCTACACTACTCTACTCTACACTACTCTACACTACTCTACACTACTCTACTCTATACTACACTACTCTGCTCTACTCTACACTACTATACACTACACTACTCTACTCTACACTACTCTACCCTACCCTACACTACACTACTCTGCTCTCCTCTACTCTACTCTACACTACTCTGCTCTACTCTACACTACTCTACACTACTCTGCTCTACTCTACACTACTCTGCTCTACACTACACTACTCTGCTCTACTCTACACTACTCTACACTACACTACTCTGCTCTACTCTACACTACTCTGCTCTACACTACACTGCTCTACTCTACACTACTCTGCTCTACTCTACACTACTCTACACTACACTACTCTGCTCTACTCTACACTACTCTGCTCTACACTACACTACTCTACTCTACACTACTCTACTCTACACTACACTACTCTGCTCTACTCTACACTACTCTACACTACACTACTCTACACTACACTACTCTACACTACACTACTCTGCTCTACTCTACACTACTCTACACTACACTACTCTACACTACTCTACACTACACTACTCTACACTACACTACTCTGCTCTACTCTACACTACTCTGCTCTACACTACACTACTCTACACTACTCTGCTCTACACTACTCTACACTACTCTACTCTACACTACTCTACACTACTCTACACTACTCTACTCTGCTCTACACTACACTACTCTACACTACTCTACTCTACACTACACTACTCTACACTACTCTACACTACTCTACACTACTCTACTCTACACTACTCTACACTACTCTACACTACTCTACTCTGCTCTACACTACACTACTCTACACTACTCTACTCTACACTACTCTACACTACACTACTCTACACTACTCTACACTACTCTACACTACTCTACACTACACTACTCTGCTCTACTCTACACTACTCTACACTACACTACTCTACACTACTCTACACTACACTACTCTACACTACTCTACTCTACACTACTCTACACTACTCTGCTCTACTCTACACTACTCTACACTACTCTACACTACTCTGCTCTACACTACACTACTCTACACTACTCTACTCTACACTACTCTACACTACACTACTCTACACTACTCTACACTACACTACTCTACACTACACTACTCTACACTACTCTACACTACACTACTCTACACTACACTACTCTGCTCTACTCTACACTACTCTACTCTACACTACACTACTCTACACTACTCTACACTACACTACTCTACACTACACTACTCTGCTCTACTCTACACTACTCTGCTCTACACTACACTACTCTACTCTACACTACTCTACACTACTCTGCTCTACACTACACTACTCTACACTACACTACTCTACACTACTCTACTCTACACTACTCTACACTACTCTACACTACTCTGCTCTGCTCTACTCTACTCTACACTACTCTGCTCTACTCTACACTACTCTACACTACTCTACTCTACACTACTCTACTCTACACTACTGTACACTACTATACACTACACTACTCTACTCTACACTACTGTACACTACTATACACTACACTACTCTACACTACACTACTCTACTCTACACTACTCTACACTACTCTGCTCTACTCTACACTACTCTACACTACTCTACTCTACACTACTCTACTCTACACTACTGTACACTACTATACACTACTCTGCTCTACTCTACACTACTGTACACTACACTACTCTACACTACACTACTATACACTACACTACTCTGCTCTACACTACTCTACACCACTTTACCCTACACTACACTACACTACTCTGCTCTCCTCTACTCTACTCTACACTACTCTGCTCTACTCTACACTACTGTACACTACTATACACTACACTACTATACACTACACTACTCTACACTACACTACTCTGCTCTACTCTACACTACTCTGCTCTACACTACTCTACACTACACTACTCTGCTCTACTCTACACTACTCTGCTCTACTCTACACTACTCTGCTCTACACTACTCTACACTACACTACTCTGCTCTGCTCTACTCTACTCTACTCTACACTACTCTGCTCTACTCTGCTCTACTCTACACTACTCTACACTACTCTACACTACTCTGCACTACTCTACTCTACACTACTCTACTCTACACTACTGTACACTACTATACACTACACTACTATACACTACACTACTATACACTACACTACTCTACACTACTCTACACTACTCTACTCTACACTACTCTACACTACTCTGCTCTAGTCTACACTACTCTGCTCTACTTTACACTACTCTGCTCTAGTCTACACTACTTTACACTACTCTGCTCTAGTCTACACTACTCTACACTACTCTGCTCTAGTCTACACTACTCTACACTACTCTACACTACTCTGCTCTACTCTACACTACTTTATCTTTTATCTCTTTGATCAGCTTTTAATAACATGCCGGTTTTCAGAATCACCGGTAATAAAAAATAATTCCACCTTTTTAAAAATTTGCGCTAAAACAGTTGTGTACTATTCAGTCAACTAAGTTTTAAAGCTAATAAGCTTTAAACCCCAACCTACATACACAAGACTGTAGTCAAAAAGTACAAACTATAGACACCTACAAATTTGGTTAGAAAGCCATCAGAATCATCAGCTGGTAAACTATCAGGACCTTTATATTGTGAAATACGATGAAACATAATATATGATCGTAAAAACCATTAAGAAATCTCAAGGAACTGGTAAAATCTATAGAGTTATTGATTTTATTTTTTTTAATTAGTAATGGTAATTCGATCACATTGAGGTTGTGTAATTCAGTGTGTTGCAACCGCACAACTTACACTAAAAGAGATTTTAAACTGAGGAGCAAGAAAACAACAGAGGCATCCATCTAGGTTTGGCCATGCTGGAGAGTGTGTGGGTGTGTGTGTGATGTCAGAGAGAACGAAACACTGCCGGATGTCCAGTCTAGAAGAAAAGCCGCTCAGACATATTTACAGCACGATGGTCAAGCAAACAAGTCGCCGTCCTCTCGGTTTTATTTAAAATACAGTCCACTGACCGCAGACACAGTGGAATGTGTTTCAGATGCACAACCTGCTTCTCATTCTGACTCTTGTTTCTTTCAGTATTTGTTTGTTTTGTTATGACACACATGAGCTCCGGTTGAAAAAGTGAAACTCCATTGATCAAGCCGCCATCCGGCTGACATGAAAAGACGAAAGTCGTCCGATTTACCTGAAGTGACCCCACTGAGTTCCTGTTCCGTTGGGCTCACTTCCAGCTGTAGCAGCCTAAACTTAAACTCATTTTGCCTCGCTGGCTCCACATGCATTTAATTATGGAGAGAACAGAAGAAAGGAAAAACAACATAGCAGTTATTGTCTTGGCCTGGAATGTGGAGTCTGGCTCTGCTCATTTATGACATGTATGCGCCAGAGGCGTGTGTGAAAGTGGTTAAGAGCTGTCTGAGACTCAGTCTGTCTGGGGTCATCTTGCTTTCAATTCCTCATCGTTTTTACTTTAGATGTCTTTTTCCATTTTTTTTTTTTATTTGTGTGTATGTGTGAGAGTATGTCTGGCGTGCGTCTCTGATAAACCTCAAGACAGTGTCTCAGTCCTTCTCTGAATCATGCAGTGAGACAGTGCTGAGAGGAGTAGCTATGAGTGTGAGTGGAACTGTAGCACTCATATAGTCTCAAATACACTCGCTCCCACTGAGCCTGGGCCTCCTCCCCAGGGCTGTGATATATAACAAAGAAGACATCATCTAAATGCCATACACATTTGCAGCACTTATCAATCATCTATCACCAGAGCTGGCATACAGTATCTCCCATCTACTGCTAAGGTCCTATAGCCTCTAACACTTGGCAACACCCCATTTACTCCTACCAGTGCATTGACACTACAATAATATACTTACCCAATTGCTTCAAATCTGTTGTTCTCATCACTGTAACAAGCTGTACCGTAGTAAACGGTTCTTTTACACCAAAAGTATTTAACCAACCACTTTGAAATGTGCTGTTATAGGAAATTAATTAGTGGCAAGTTGGCTCGACATAAAAAGTGTTTTCTTCCTCCTATAATTTGCCAAGGAGTACAAGGAGTACATTTAGTAAATATGTTTTTTATCTCTAAATTGTTTTTAGTCTGTGAATGGGTGTGTGTGTGTCCCGGGGTGTACTCTGTCTTGTGCCCTGAGTCACCTGGGATAGGCTCCAGATTCCTCATGTCCCAGTAGGAGAAACATTGCTGAGAATGGATGGATGGATGCATGGATGGATGCATGGATGGATGGATAGTGGGATTGATGATGTTTTTATTCATTGATATTAAGTATGTATGAACACATCTATGATACTGAAGATACTGAATAGACTGCAAGTAGCCCACTGGACAGGGATGGTTTTTCATACCATACCATACCATACCATACCATACCATACCATACCATACATTTACTTTTATGGCATTTGGGAAACTGACAGAGCAACTTACAGAAATGCTTTTAAGTCACAAAACACACAGATACTTGTTCACTAGGTCACGACTAGGACGAGGTAGGTGTTTAGAGGTTGTTAAAAGGCAGCTAGCAACTCAGCTATGTCTAGGGAAAGTTCGTTCCACAATGTAGATGCCAGAACAGTGATGCATGTCTTCCATGTACCCTGACCCTTCTTTGTGCCCTGGGACCAGTCAACCAGATGATCCTATCTGATTGGAGGGAGTGTGGGTAGTGATAAGTGCTTTTTGGGTTTGTAGGTTAGCGTCAATGTTTTAAATCTGATGTGAGCAACTACAGAAAGCCAGTGGATAGAGCGTATTAATGGGTAGGAGCAGTTGCAGAGGTCAAATGGTGCTCGGAGGCAGATCTTCCAGGATCGCGTTGCAGCAGTCCTGTCCTGAAATGACAAGGGACTGAACAAGCAACAAGGGACTGAGTGGCCTGTATGGATAGGAATGGATAAATCCCTCTGATATAGTAAAGGAGAAATCAAAAAAGTATGTCACATTGTTTGAGAAGAAAAGGACATACTATACTATATCATACCATACTATACTATACCATAATGCCTTATTATGACTGACCCTGCATTCTGCTTGCTGACACTTTTTTAAACAAGGAATATGGTAAGTAAAGTATAACCTCTCACGACTACCACACTGCACCTATGATATTTAATCAGAAAGCTGTTTAGTGTGATTGAACTCTTACTGGGAATCAAAGAAGGGTTCATGTGGCAACAGAAGACAATGCATTACTGGAAAAAAAAGGAATGTTGCCTTGATGGTTATTTATCCTTCATCAATTGAGGCAGTGATTTCACACAATTGCAAAATGACAACAGATGGTAAGCCAACAAAGAGAAAATAAGAAATTGCTATAAACTCAACAAATTCGAAGGAAATTCGAACTGTCAGCCATTTATACAGATGACGCAACACCAGAATATGATGCATCATTTATGGCCCTTTTGAGCAGACTACGGGAAATGGTGTAAGTACTGAGAACACCCAGGTGATGATCAACTCAATGTACCAAATCCTTTTGGGATTGGTTATGCTGTAAATCCTGAGAAACTGAACTTTCTTTGCCAACAGGATTGCCAGTAAAGTACCTTTTGAATGGTGAAAATTAGCACAAAACAAAGCTTAAACAGTCCAGTAATATCCTTGGCTTTTAGAGTAACAGCACTATTACTGCCAGGCCATTCCTCATTCTATTAGCATACTTGACTATCAAGAAGCCTTTATTGGACACTCAATAAACATAATTCAAAATATAATGTGTTTCATTTAATATAATGAATTCTCTTTCACTGACTAGAGCAAGCAAATGTTGAAGCAGGCTAGCAGTTCTAGGATTTAAACTCATATTTTACTTTGAGTTGTGCTGGCATAGATACAAATCTTGAGGAACCACATCCACAACCTCTTCAGTCAGGGACATTAAGTAATACTACACCAATACTCTTAATGCTCTAGAGATCTACATGGGTGTGTGAACTGGTTTTGTGGAACACACTCATGGCCTTGTGGTTATTCAAAGAAGTCAGTGATGGCTGCTTTTACGCCAATGTTGTTACACACCCTTTGAACACGCCCACCATACAAGAATACTACAAAAAGGTTTGCCGCTCTATTATCCTCGTCTGCTTTACAAGTCATCCCAGGTCATGCAAGCTCGGTTGTCTATCATTTGTAAGTTACAGCCCATAGAGTTGGGCTGTAATCTTGCAGGGCTGTTAGATGCATATTAAATATGGTGCAGACTGGAGCCTCAGACGTTGCAGCATCGCAGTGCTACCTCTCGGCTAGTGTACTCAGTTGAACTCTTTCGATTTGACTCTATTGACTGCAGTCGATGTTGTTGTTGTTGCACGCATTTGGTTTGCGGTCGCGAAGCCCGTAGAGGATTTTTCTCACTTGCTTGAAAAACAGGAATAGGTTTCACCTGCTATGTAGTTTAGATTTGATAAAGTTTACTAAGGGGCCCACTTTCAGTAGCGTTATTTATGTAGCTACATCTGAGGTCTCTAATCTTTTAACACGCTAAGAAATGTAGGTTTATGCAGACAGCCCACTTCCTCTCTCACTGTGTAAAAGCATGAGACTGAGAAAGTACTAAACCACTTACTACATTTGCTGGGCTTTTCAGTATTAGTAAGGCATTAAAAAAAAAAAACCCTTCTAACAAGTAGCACATGTATCAGCAGTCTCAATGTAAATAAGCTTTATACTACCTAAATTGTTGTTTATTCAATTCCCCTTATAGTTATAATCAAATATTTCATTTCAGTATAGAATTTCCGGCTTCTAGAAATAAGAATAAGGATATTTATTTAGTATATATAGTATGTATTGTATATTTTTAGTGAGTCAGATCATTTGATTCAGCTCACTGATCAGATCACTTCTACCCTTTTTTTCCTTTAAATTATTTGAAGATTGTAATTTATTAACTAAATATTGTTATTCCTTGCTGGTCTATGTTGGAGAAAATCATATTAAAAATTAGGAATTACAAATGTGAAAAAAATATCAAGCATTCCTATCTTGGAAAAGTGCCTCCAATTTTCTGAGCTTCGCTGAAAAAACATTTATTAATTTTTAACAACTAGTTTATTGTGGTAAGGATCACGGTGGATCCAAAGGCTGTTCTAGATGGAATTTCAGTCCATCGCAGACACCGTATACACACACTTTCATTTAGATCTAGAACGTGTTTTTGGACTGTTGAAAGGAAACCCATATGAACATGATGAAAACATGTTCTACACAACTAGAACATGAACTACACATGAATTACGCAACCCGATCTCTGGAACAAACCCTGCCAATTATGTCACATACATACATTTCCCAGTCCGTGCTAACTAGCTCAAATGTTAAAAAATAGGTTTTAAATAGTGAAGCATTTGGTTAAATTACACAGCAAGTGTACCAGCATTGCCTACATCTACAAAAGGAAAAAAAAATCCAAATGCTTACATCTGCAAGTCAGATCACAACATTCACCTAATATAGACAGCTCAAAGCACAGAATGACAAATCACTAGGCCACACAAATGTGGGGCTTCCCATGGTAAGCTCTCATAACCATTTTAGATAAAAAAACAAAAAATACCTTGAAACTGGGGTTATCAGCAATGCTGCTAAAATTATTATTATCTTTTTATCTTATTTTGAACTTCATCATATGTGTAATGTGTGTGTGTGTATATATATATATATATATATATATATATATATATATATATATATATATTACAATGATTTCCATCTAGATTTCCATATATATATACATATATACGTGTATATATGTATATATATATATATATATATATATATATATATATATATATATATATATATATATATATATACGTATATACGTATATACGTATATACGTATATACGTATATATATATATATATATATATATATATATATATATATATATATATATATATATGCAGTCTTTTTTTTTATTTTGATTCTAGATGGAAATCATTGTAAAAACTAATTATTTGTGTCTGATCTTTAAAGAGAGTAAATACAACCTAATTCATATATATAAACATGAATATGAAAAATATAAATAAATATACCTTTGTATTGTACAGTATATAGAGCCCTGTATTTGCAGTGAGGGTCATAGTTAACTCTTGGAAAACTGCTTCATCATATAATGTAGTTTCAGATTACGTGTAGGCATGTTTGCCATGTGTTGTGTGAAGCATGTACCTTGTAACCTTATAGCTGCCATTAATGCTAAGCCTTTCCTGTCTGCCATTTTTACTGTTGTGGTAAATCCAACTAGAGTTGGAGTCCTACATTAAATGTTTCCATGTACTATACATTTCAAATGAAAGTTAAAAATGAAAATAAATTTAAGGTGTCAAGAAATTTGCCGTTGCTTTTTATTCTAATTCACAGCAACCTGGTGCTTGAGGAACTTGAATTTAACGTTGTGCAATTTCAGTACTGAAAAGCCATGTAGGCAGACTAATAGTTTGACTTATTATGAACTATTGTGAGTATACGTTGACTTGATTGTTCCATCCATCAAGCGTGCCTTTGTGAATTATGTTCTTTGGTATGTTAGGGAAGTTTGTCCTAAGCTTTACTGACAGTATTTTGGTCTACTCTTGCGACAGAAATGTCCAACACAGTGAAATGGATCCTGTTATGAATCCTAAAGAACCAGCTATTTGTAAAAGCTTAAAAGTTCATACTTTATGTCCCTAGAATGGTCTTCCTGTGGTCTAAGTAAAAAAAGGGTGTGTTCCTAGATAAAGCTACTGCTAAACTGATAGAAAGGCTCTCCACATGCTTTTTCATTATTCTCCTTATTGTCGTACATACAGCTTTTCAGAATACAGAACTCTTGTATTGTCTGATAGATGGTCTGTTCACTTCACATGTTGAGACGTAATTCACGGAAAGCTGGAGTTTTATTGAGTCTGACGTGTTAAGCTGCTGCTTTTGGCCATTTGTCAACATGTGGCCAGATTTGACCACTATTCTAGTTATCCCACAGTTCACGTCTCATATCTAGAGGTCACTGATGAAAAGCTGTGGGTTTCCATAATTCTCACATCTGGGGTCATTGACAAAGTCACATCTATGTTAGTTGTGGTTACCAGAAATAGGCTGATTCTTAAGGAGCTTTTGTATGAGAATGATAGTTCTTGTTTTGCAAAACAAGTGTGACCACTTGGCAACCCAATTTACCCAATTTACCAAGTCAATGCATCCTTGCATGGCATAAATTTTCCTTGAATACCATGAATGTCCCCAGCCTTTGGTGCTTCTGAGACATTAGGATACAGACAGTAAGGTAAATAATAAGCCTGGACACAGAGTATTGCGTTTAAGCAGGGATCTTTGTGTAACCCGAGAATGCAGGAAGGTAATGCATAACATTCTTCATAATAAGATGTCCTATAAACTCAAACTACTCAGACGGCATTTCTTTTTCACCAGATGTCAGGGAGGTAGGATGTAATACTGCATTGACTGGAAATGATATGGTACTGAAATGAGATGCTGGGTCCCAGTTCAGAATGTTTTAGACCACACCCATACCAAGGAATTTCACCCCCACTGCCTTGTCCACTCAGTAGCACATCCTACAGGTAGACCATGTAAATTTTCACCATCAACCTGCTCCATATACCCATATACACTTTTTTCAGCTTTCTGATTACTCATTTGTTCCTTCACAATTGGCTGCACTCAGTCTCGTTTCATTTCTTCATTTCTGTGAAAGTCCCAGTTTATGTGAGATCTTCTAGTCATCTTATGTGTATTGTTTATCCGGTTTGGGCTCTGCTTTGTTTGGCTATCACCATTGTCTCTGCTTAGTCTGTTCTGTTTGTTAATCACCTGTCCATTTTCCTGCATTACTTCTTCACTCCTCGTTTGAGTGTTGGTTTGTCCGCCTTGACCTTGATTTCGAGTCATATTCTGTGGTGATAAATGTATTTTCCTCTGTTGAAGGATAAATAGCTTTTTTTTTCTTTTGTAGTTCTTGAAAAAAAAAAGGTAGCGTTTGAAATTTCTTTAAAAGACCTGAAACTGAGGCATCTGTATGAACACTGAGTATGAACTCCATTTCGAATGCTATTGTATTTTTGTACTTTTCAGTTGATTTGTTAGATTTGGGTAAATGCCTTTGTACCGTTTTGCTTTATTTTAATTTTTGGTTAAGAATAACAACCCTATTTTTCTTCCCAGTTCTCTCATGCGTTTCAACATCATCCAGCATTTCTTCTTCGATGACCTCATCCCCCTACCCTGGAAAGGAGAGGCTGTTGCTGGTCTGGATGCATATTTTTCTTAAAGATATGCAGCTTGGAAATTCTGAAGTTTGGGATTTGATAGTGGAAACAGCTGTGTAGGTCACTAAGAGGTCAAGCAACAGTGAAGTGGGAAGGGAGGATGGAGGAGATGGTGAAGAATTGAAGGAATGCAAGATACAGCCTCTGTTTCCAGCTAATCGGGGGAAAGCAGTCACTGGTGGTGAGTTCCCAGAACTCCCCACATTCATTTCTGGTCTTATGTAGTTGAGTGCTAGGAATACCATCAGGGGTAAAGTGTAATAAGAGCAGAGCAGAAATGTAGTCATATTTGACGTCAGTGTGGACATAAATGGAAAGATTTAGTTTGTGACTACATTAAGGAAATAAATAATGTAATTTAATATGGATTTATGGGTATTTGTAATTTTCATAGAAAGTTTATTGTTCAGTGACTAATTTCCATTTATCTTTGAATACACAGGCATTGTTGAAGCTGAAGCCTCCTCTTCCTTGGTAAAGCCAGATATGACCTGAGGCAAAACGCTCACACACAAACACACACATTCATACATACAGTACGTACACACATGTATATATATACGTAGTCACACCAGATACCTGTTGTAATCTCTCTTCCCAGCTTCCCTTGTCTTTGTTTCAATCACGCACTTGCTTCTATGGAACTCAGGAGAAGGACACAGTGGGAGTGCGTGAGAGAGTGTGTCTGCTTGATAGAGAGGGTGACACAGGAGAGAGAGAGAGAGAGAGAGAGAGAGAGAGAGAGAGAGAGAGAGAGAGAGAGAGAGAGAGAGAACAAACGGTGCATAACTTCCATAGAATTTCCTTGAAAGAGCAGACTGTCAGGGGAGGGACGAAAGATAGCGGCTGATAGAAGGAAACAAAACAGACGCACCACAAGCTTTGTTTACATGAAAGCGACACACGTCTCTCTTTTCCTTTGTTGTTAGGGACACGGTTTCTATTAACGCGCCAGTGCTTGCACTTGAAATCTAAGGTTATGCTTGTGCAAAAACAAGGGGAAAGGTTAGCATGGCCCAGCCATGACCTGCGGTCAGGATTTTACAACAAAAACAAACACGTAGAAATGTGTGGAAATGCACACTAAACAGTCTGGGCTAATAACATGCTGTAGCTGGAAGACAAAATAAATGTGCTGAATTTGGTGCCATTACATCAATGTTCATGTAAACAGTTACAGCTATGGTCAAAACAAAGCCTCGGTATGACTATAGTCAGATATGATGTATTATTAAACCCTGATAGTCATCAAAATAGAGGTAGATATCAGTATACAATTAGCACATGGTTATAAGTCTATATCGTAAGACTTATAACAAAATGGTGGCTTTTTTAAAAAAAAGATCTTTAAGAGAACTTTAAGTTTAATCTAATACTCTAATAAAAATCAGTAAGAGGATAAATAAATGTCTTGAAATTACGTTTTAAACACATCTATTACTCACTCACTGGCTGCAAGCGAAGTGGTATTAATTGTAGTAGAAGGATGAATTTAAATCTTATTTCTGGTCTTTAACTATTTCACTGTAAATTGTTTGCACTGTTACTAATAATGGCTGATCCAGTGAAGAGACTGCAGACTTCTGGGAAAGTAAGATTCCCTGAAATTTGTCGTGCAAAGTCAGAAATAGTTCTTTAATAATCAGAAATAGTTCTTTAATAATCAGAAATAGTTCTTTCTTCTACTGAGAACATGCTGAAAATCTTTCATATGTTTTAGAAATTTGTAATAACTTTCCCCAAATCTCCAAAATTATTTATTCTCTAGATAGATAGATAGATAGATAGATAGATAGATAGATAGATAGATAGATAGATAGATAGATAGATAGATAGATAGATAGATAGATAGATAGATAGATAGATAGATAGTACAGGTACACAGCAACGAAATGCAGTTTAGCATCTACCAGAAGTGCAAATATTAGGAATTTTAAAATGTACAGATAAATATGTATAATAGTATACATATAATGACTAAATAATAGGCTAAGAACATGTGCAAGCTGTATGTGAGGAACATGTTCATATAGCATGTATATTGTTCACACGCACATATTTGTGTGTGTGTGTGTGTACAATATATAGTATGTGCAATAAGTACATTGTATGTATAACAGTATAATAATATATTATTATTATTATTATTATTATTATTATTATTATTATTATTATTATTATTATTATTATTATTCATTCATTCATTCATTCATTTTCTACCGCTTATCCGAACTTCTCGGGTCACGGGGAGCCTGTGCCTATCTCAGCCATCATCGGGCATCAAGGCAGGATACACCCTGGACGGAGTGCCAACCCATCGCAGGACACATACTCTCATTCACTCACACACTACCAACAATTTTCCAGACATGCCAATCAACCTACCATGCATGTCTTTGGACCGGGGGAGGAAACCGGAGTACCCGGAGGAAACCCCCGAGGCACGGGGAGAACATGCAAACTCCACACACTCAATGCGGAGGCGGGAATCGAACCCCCAACCCTGGAAGTGTGAGGCAAACATGCTAAACACTAAGCCACCGTGCCCCCCATTATTATTATTATTATTATTATTATTATTATTATTATTATTAAGAGCTCATACAGAATGTAGTAGGTGGAGCAGAAGTGCATGTTGGTTGCAGGCAGTGAAAACAGTAGAGCATGTACCTCAGCGAAATGACAACAATGTGAGTGGGGAAAGACTGAGTCACTCAAATCAGCCTTGATATATGATTACCATCAACAGATTCTACGTTATATATATTTACAGTATACATTTACATAAAATGTCAGTGAATGCAGTAATAGATCAAGGTGTTTAGGTGGGTAATATTAACGATACCTGAAGTTTCATAGATTAATGGTTCAGTGGTTAGTGTGTTTGATACCTCTGGGGCTGGTGGTTTGATTTCATGTGTGCATTGAGTTTGGATTGAGTTCTCCCTGTCTTTCGGGGGTTTCCTCTTTGTACTTCAGTTTCCTCCCCAAGTCCAAAGACCTGCACTGTATGCTGATTGACATCTCTAATTGTCTGGAGTGTGTGTAAGTGAGTGTATGTGTGTCAAGAGTCAAGTCAAGAAGCTTTTATTATCATTTCAACCTTATATAGCCGTTGCAGTACAGAGTGAAATAAGACAAAGTTTCTCCAGGAACACTGTGTTAAATAAAACAAAGACAGAACTAAGGACTTAGTAAGTAGTCTTAGCCACATGAAGTGCAGCTGTGCAACTGTCAGGACCCTGGCAGAGGTGGCTTGGAGACAGACCCGTACGCAGGATAGCTTCAAATGAAAGGGGTTTAATACATTAGGAAGACAAACATAAACCACAACACACGGGGAACTAACACTATTATCAATGAAGCCGCGCTGCCTAATGCAACGCGGCTCACATATATAGTGACACGGACAATCACACACAATGGGAAACAGGTGTGATGACCGGGGAGGAGCAGACGTGGACGGGGCAATCACGTGACACAAACAAACAACAAACGCACATGGCACCAAGTCTGCGCTGATCTGTAACGGATCCGCGCTGATCCCTAACAGCAACCTGGTGCAAACAGAGCAAGACAAGACAAAAGGACAGTGCAGGACAAAAGACAGAAAGACAGTGCAGGATAAAAAAATAGTACAAACAAAAAATACAAGAGATTACACAAAAGACAATACACAAAAGAGAAAAAACAAAAACAGCACTAAACCAGAGTAAATACTGTATGATCAATTAATATTGAGTGTGCAGAAATACTGGAATGAATACAGTATTATAGCAGCAGTTACATGAGGTAATGTAAAGTATTGTGCAAAACAGCTTGTGAAAAGAAACTGTTACACAGTCTGGTTGTGAGGGCCCGAATGCTTCGGTAGCTTTTTCCAGACGGCAGGAAATTGAATAGTGTGGTGAGGGGTGTGTGGGATCATCCACAATGCTTTTGCAGATGCAGCATGTGATATAAATGTCCATGATAGAGGGAAGAGAGGCTCTGATTATCTTCTCAGCTGTCCCCACTATCCGCTGCAGGGTCTTGCGATCCGAGATGGTGCAGTTCCCAAAACAGACTGTGATGCAGCTGCTCAGATGCAGCATTCAGAGACATGTTGTTGGCTCTTCACCAGGCAGTTAGCTGTTGCACCTCCTCTCTGTATGCTGACTCGTCGTTCTTACTGATGAGACCCACCATGGTCATGTCATCTACGAACTTGATGATATGGTCCGATCTGTGCATTTCTGCACAGTTGTGAACCAGCAAGGTGAACAGCAGTGGGCTGAGCACCCAGCCCAGAGGGGCTCCAGTGCTTAGTGGGGTGGTGCTGGAGATACTGTTTCCGATCCGGACTGACTGAGGTCTCCCAGTCAGGAATCAAGCGTATCAGGCGACTCAGAGGACTGGAGGCCTGGACTACACATCAAGCCTTTCAAACAATCAATCGTGCAGGTTGGTTGTTGCACGATTTCTGTATTGTACTACCTTCTGCATGAACACCGCTGCCTCTGGTGTCCATATACTAGCAATAGCACCATGCACCATGTTGTATCCGAAGCGGCCACTGTGTGCTACTGCCGTGCCGCCATCTTGGATCAGATGTGCACTGTCTGTGATAGTTTGGCACCATGTCCAGGGTGTCCCCTACCTCTAGGTTCCCCGTGACCCTGTCTTGGAAAAGAGTGACAGAAAATTCCTTCACAGATTATTAATCTATTTCACGCTACACTGTCTGATTGTCTGACTGAGCGATTCATTTAACTGAATCACAGAGTCACTTAAAAAGATTCAATTCAAGAACAGGTTTTGACTTCTACTCCTCCAGGTACATCATGCAACCTTGTTGAAAATATGTCCAGAAGAAACATAGGTGTGGCAACTGAAATGTTGGAAGAGAAACTGAACTGAGGTACTGTAACGGGCAATAGCAACAGTCGCTATGTGTCCAGACTACCAGGAAATAAGACGGTTTTTAGGATTAGTCGATCCTCAAACAGCAATGTTTATGACCTGAACTGGACCAGAGTGTGTAGGATTGTATGCAGGAATTCTTACACAGAATATTATGTACTTAGTAAAGTCACATCAACTAATTTTTTTTACTTTTAATGGAAACGTTTACAAATTAGCTTGAAGGCAACTCAATTACAAAAATGAGCAAATGATTTTCTGTTTAATTGCTAATGCTGTTCTAATTACGCTGAGGTGTGTGAATAACCCTAGCGCGTATTTCTCTGCCCCCGTTCTGCCAGACGTTGGGTTGTGGTGGCTGCTTCGCTGTTTGCGTCACATGTTTTTATAGCGATGTTTCAGCTGTTACTCATTTGATTGCTGCCAGGCTTGGTCCTTGCCTGAACAGGAAGCTCCTGCAGGGATGGGTGCAAATACAAATACAAAGCTGCACAGAAGCACACGTTGACCAGGGGAAAAATATGTTTAAGGCTTTTGGTTTTTTTTGGATCTTTCAACCCTTACCTGCTGAGGATTTAATCTCAGGCCTCTCTTGAGATTTCACAGCTCAAGAAGGGGGGGCAATAGAATGGATATGAGAAATGCTTTGAGCAATAAAGGAACTACTAGTACGGGTTGTCGGGCTACGGATGTGTAGTCTGTCTGTGGTGCATAGACATGCATGCATGTAGTGTATGTGTGTGGTGTATAATCAAAAGCCAGCATTATTATAATTCTGATGTCTGTTTCTCCTGGCGCCAGGATCTCTGGGTGAAGTCCAGGCTCATGTTATTTGGTTGTGTTTATGTTTGGAGATCTCTTGTCTTGCCCTGTGGCGTTCTACCTGTTCTTGTATTCCAGCATTCATTCCAGCTTGTGCCAACGTGTGCCTGGCATACCATCCAATCCCATCCTATCCCAAACAGCAATCAATGGCGCTTCTCCACATTCAGTCCAAGCACTCGTGCTTTTAAAATGCACAAAAAAAAGGGCGTGTCCCGTTCCCAGCCTCACCCAGCGAACACAGGAGTGACGGAACAAATCTTACTCAAGCTTGAAGTCTTTTGAGTAGAATGATTGCAATAACATGCATGGCGTAGATTGTAGGCTTATGCAAATAACCCATGTTCGTGTTGCTTTACGAGCTTGAGATGCACACCTGACCATGCTCTGAGCATCTATTAATCTTAGAAATATGCTAAATATTTACTTTTTCATCTTGGTTCTGTCTTCAGGGCTTCTGGTATGGAGGGGTGACTGAATAGCTGTGTAGGGTGGGGTGTTCTTCGCTTCTCTGGTATTGGGTGGGGAGGACAGACAGGATCAGTAGCTTTCTCTCACACTGACAGTGGGAGAATCTACAGCACCAACCCCCATTTTTTTACTCTCTACGCACACACCCAAGCTCTCTCTTGTACGCTCTCTTGCATTAGCATGATCTCATTCTAACAAGGTATTTGGATTCCACTTGTATATAAGAGTAGGAATTTAAATTTTTGGACTCAAGGATCTTTTGTGACGCATACAACACCATGTGTAATATAGCATGCATTTAATATATTTCACATTTAATGCATACTTTACCTGCATTCTGTAACTCATTTGTAGTGTATTTTTTTTTTAATTTTTTTTATTTATATTAATATACTATGGATTTTTTATTCATTATTTTTTCAGAATCTTAATGCATGCTGAGTGTGGGGGCAGTTGTGGCTCAAGCGGTTAAGGCTCTGTGTTGTTTCTTGGATTATTAGGGTTCAAGTCCCAGCACTGCCTAAACCCTCACTACTCCAGGGGTGCTTTATACTGTATGACCCTGTGCCCTGACCACAACCTCCAAAGTTGGGATATGTGAAAAAAGAATTTCTATGTGACAAAATAAAGGCTTCTATTCTATAAGACGTGTATATAAACAAACAGTCCACTTTATTAGAAACACAGGCTTATTTTTGATGTTATCTAAGCAGCTATTCATGCTATTCACATTGCATACAATCCAATGCAAATACAGAAAAAGCAAATTAAAAGCTTGACTTCAATTGTCAATGTAAGATCAAGGAACATCTCTGTGACTGTGATCTGTTCGTGACACCAGATGGGCTGGTTTGATTATTTGATACTGTTGATTTTGTGAGATTTCACACACATAAAGTTATTGAGTTGAAGACGCTTTGGTTTATGAGCAAGGTTTGGTTGGATCTGCCTGGAAGGATATAGTAACTAAAAAAAAAATCACTCTTTACATCCATTGTGAGCAGAAAAGCATCTCAGTATGCATAAAACATTGAATATTGAAGTGGATGAGTTACAACAGCTGAAGAACTCACTGATTTCCATTCCACTCAGCCAAGAACAGGAATCTGAGGGTATTATGGCGACAGATTCATCAAAACTCGACACTTTTCAATCTGTCCAGTTTGTCTGCTTTCCAATCGGTCTAGTTTCACTTCTCACAGTAGCCTGAGACCCCGGTTCTTGTTACACAGCAGTGGATACTGTTGTACCACTTCAAAGTTTGATGTGTTGCACATTCTGAGATGTTTTTCTGCTAACCACGGTTGTAAAAAAAAAAGTGAGTTTATTTGAACTGATTTTCCAAGCTTCATTGTCTTTTTCAACAACCAGTTGTTTTTTCCTCATTCTAATCATTGATAGGAACATTACCTGTTGCTGTTGACTTGTATGAACAGGATATTATGTATTGTGCTGCTGCCAGATGATTAGCTGATTATGTAACTGCATAAATGAGTAGGTATACAAACACAAACACTGCATAAAATATTATACCTTACTGCTCTTGTGCAGCATGTAGCTTTGCGACAACATGATTCCAGGATCCCCCCGATTTCATCTCACGCTTGGGTTAATGGCTGTGCTAAGTTTCAGATCATCAGATCCATGTTTTTTTTTTTTTGATTGGGCAAGTTAAATTATTGCGAGTGATGTTTAATTCATACTATCATAGTGGCTCATTTTTATGAAGGGTGCTAATAATTCTGGAGAGAAGTCTAAGTGAATTTTGACTTAGTTTTATTTTCTGTTCTTTTCTCAGTTGCAAAACTCATTCATTCATTCATCCATCCATCCATCCATCCATCCATCCATCCATCCATCCATCCATCCATCCATTCATTCATTCATTCATTCATTCATTCACTCATCCATCTATCTATCTATCTATCCATCCATTCATCCATCCATCCATCCACTCATTCATCCATCCATCCATCCATTCATCCATCCATCCATTCATCCATCCATCCATCCATCCATTCATTCGTTCATTCATTCATTCATTCATTCATCCACCCATCCATCCATCTACCCATCCATTCATCCAAATCCATTCTTCAAATGCACTACTTGCCTTTGGGTGTATTAATCACCGACATAATTCCCTTTCCCGATGTGACTGTGATGTCTGTGGTAAATTTATTTATTTGTCTTTTCTTATGTGAAAGATGCATGAATCTAATAACATATTTTTTGTGTTTGTCCATATTTAAAGTTCACACATCATGGCCTATAGGTTAGCCCAGCGGTATCCGATCTTATCCACAAAGGGCCGGTGTGGGTGGAGGTTTTCATTCCTGCCAAGCAGAAGCCACACCTGATTCCACCTGTTTAATCAGTTGTTCTTGGCTTTTGATAGACTCTGATGTGGCTTCTGCTTGGTTGGAATGAAAACCTGCACCCACACCGGCCCTTTCCGGATCTTCAACACAACTGAAATATGTTGACAGAAACATATTAAATAAAAAATTCAGCACTAAAAATAGTGAAAAGATGAATTGTACTGTATGCTTGATAGCTGATAATATAATGACATCAAACAGATGAGAAAAAGAGGATTGAGAACTAAAAAACACCAGCTCTGTTTGTTTTGGTGTATCTCCGGACATACAAGAGCATGTTAATGAATGAGCGTGGCGTTGCATGTAGCATCTGTGTGCTTGGGTGTGGGTGTGCGTGTGTGTGTACAGTATACATAAACGCATTTACTATCCATGTTGACCCAGGTGAGTCATCGCAGCCTGGACGTCAAAATGGTTTTTAAATAGAGCCTGGACAAGGAATCTGCTCTTTGACCAGGATAAACCTTTCATTTTTTGTTTGCCAAGTGTACATCGACGAGGTGTAGTGACGGCGTGTGTTTGCACAGTCTGTTATGCCAGAGTTGGTTCCCTCAAGTGCGACACTCTTATTTCCTCCAGCTGAAGATCTGGTGTCAATGACACACTCAGAAAGCGTGTCACAGCCACCCGGGATCCCGGTTCACTTCACTAGACCTCAGCACTAAGAAGGGAACTACTCGTTTCCCTGTTTTCATTCTGCTTTTGTTAAAATTCCTGTATTTCCTTCATTACTGTAGTACTCTATTACTGTAAACCTCCAGCAGCTTCCCGAAACTTGGGGCAAAAGTAACCAGGGTATAACCGCCTATGCATTCATGGCAGTCAAATTCATGGTGGTTTTGCTGGTCCGACTGCTTTGTGTGACATAATATATGGTGTTGCTAACAGTAGCAAATCAACATAACATGGTTTTTTCCACCTACATACTTTTATCTTTAACTCTATGACACTATAAATATATCTCACCATAAGTATATGGGATTTATTTTTTCTTGCAATCTTGTTTTGGCTAAATTCCTGCAAAGATCAAAGGTTTTTTATATATAAAGAGCCTTTATATTGTCACATACATTTACACACACATATATATATATTGGAAGTTTTGGTCAGAGCACATGGTCAGCCATAATGCAGTGTCCTTGAAGCAGGATGGTTTAGGGGCCTTACAGGAAAGGCTTACAAGATCTGCTGGATAGTATTAAAAGGCAATGTCTATGACGGGTCAAACATTTAAGTTATCACATGTTTTGTAGCTTCCTGCTAAACTGCTTGATATTGTCTGCACTCTAGCTAGCTGTTTTCTGCTGTTGCTGCTGTGTTTTGCTCCCCGTTTGCTACAATGTTGATAGGGTGTGTGTCTCTCTGTGTGTGTGTGTGTGTGTGTGTGTGTGTGTGTGTGTGTGTGTGTGTGTGTGTGTGTGTGTGTGTGTGTGTGTGTAAATTGAACACTATTTCACTGGATTTAATGATGTAGATCCATTATACAGGTGTGTTGCAGACCTAATCATGTATACACACACACACACACACACACAAACACACACACGCACAAACACACACGCACGCGCACACACACAAAGGGATGGAAATGGATAGCTTAATCAAAAACTAACTGCAAGGCGGAAGTGTTACCAATAAAAACACTAGTGTTAGCCTCTCCTGCTATTACAGATGATGAGGAAGTAAGCGCTGTAATGTACATTGCTCAGTGCTGTGACTGGTTTGGTTGTTGTTTTCATTCTTGTCCTAAATAGTGTGCATGATATTTTATGAAGATTTAGCTTGAATGATTGGCCAAAGTACGGTTCAAATAGTATGTTTCCCACAGAAAGCGCCTTTATTTGGCGCAACCATACACCACGGTTTTTACCACGGATCTCACAAACAGCCCTGATTGGTTAATGTCACAGTGTTTGGCAGGGGAGAGAGTACAACATCCCTCCCACCCAAAGAGTAGGGCAAGTTTTGCTCTCTTGGCTCACATGCTTGGAATTCCAACTGAAAGTCTACTGATTTGTTTATTTATTTATTTATTTATTTATTTATTTGTTTGTTTGTTTGTTTGTTTGTTTGTTTGTTTAAAACAATACCAACTATTTCTGACTTTAATCCGTATATCCATATTATTATGGATATAACCATTATTTAGGAAAAAAAGACACATAAAGGCCCTTCACACTAATTAATAAGTTTTATATATTTCACCTTGTCACACTGTGATAATAACAAGCTGAACACAGTAAACAACGTAGGAGAAACTGAACAAACACAAAGTTCAGAACGGATGAACAGCCCTGAAGAGGATTTGTTATGTTATTGCAGTCACACTGCTGTAGTGACCTGATTCCCAGCATTTACTGCCTCATCTCTTCTTGTGGCTGAAACCAACCTCATTTCATCTCTAAAGCTTTTCACACAGAGCCAGGAACGTAACCAAGGAACGTCGGCTCAATAAAAGCAGACCTACTTGTCTGGCTTACATTATGATGTGATTCGTAGGAGCAATGGCTCCTATAACTTCCTTCATTCCTTTCACATTTCCTTCCTTCCTTCCTTCCTTCCTTCCTTCCTTCCTTCATTCCTTGCTTCCTTCCTTCCTTCCTTCCACACTTCCTTCTGAACTTCCACACTTCCTTCTGAACTTCCACACTTACTTCCTCTCACACTTTATTTCACACTTCCTTCCACACTTAATTCCGCACTTCCTTCCATACATCCTTCTGCACTTCCACATTTACTTCCTTTCACACTTCCTTCCACTTTTCCTTCCGCACTTCCTTCCGCACATCCTTCCTTCCACACTTACTTCCTCTCACACTTTATTTCACACTTCCTTCCACTTTTCCTTCCGCACTTCCTTCCGCACATCCTCCTTCAACACTTACTTCCTCACTTCCGCACTTATAATCGTCGCTAAATATAATGCTACTGTTATTCGAATTTATGTTTTAACTACGAGAAGATGGACTTAAAAATATATAATATTTCACATTTAAACGCATAATCATGGTATTAAGAGAAATTCAGCTTATTCATTATAACCAATAAACTGAAATAAATAAATACACAAGCAAGTAAATGACTCCATTATAGTTAACTGGTTAAAAAACAATTCCTTGTCCATTCATTCATTCATTCATTCATTCATTCCTTGTCCAATAAAATGTTATAGCAATATGACTATATGACTATTTAGTTTAACAGAAAAAGAAATCGATTTATTTTGAAATAAAAAAATGTACTCTAAATTACTGTACTGTGAAATCATCCATTTAATTGTAAAAAACAATGTATGCCATATATGTACAGTATACATAGAGTAAAGAGAAATACACACATCGTATGACGTATTGATGCTTTGATTGTAAAATTTTATTCAAAATAAACAGAATATGACACAAGATTATTAACAGTATTGTATTACCGATACGAGCGAACTCTCTGAAGTCAACACTTAGACCTTAGTGTATTTAAATGTACAAGGTTTCTTGAAATAAGTAAAGAAAAACAAAAGAACGTGAGCGTTCGATGTCATTAAACAAACATAAACGTGTGTTCAGTACCGTGAATTTCCTTCGTTCTTATATCTCGAGGGGTCCGAACGCAAGGTATAAGACCTCAAGGGCACAACAGTGGTGATGGGATTTGAACCGTCAACCTTCTGATCTATAGCCTAGGGCCCTAACAGCTGTGCCTCCACTGCTACATAGAATGTACAGTATTTAATGTATATATGTATAAGCTGAAGCCTTTTTTGACAGAACCAACAGAACCTGGTGGTAGCATAACATATGGTAGGTTCAGCAACTGAGATCTAGCTGTTTCTATGATCGAGGTTCCATATGGGTCAAAATACATCGATTTCAACGGGATGTATTGATGTTGGGTAATACATGTTGGGTGTTATTGGGTTGTAAGGTGACCATGCAATGAATTTTTCATATCTCTCTACCTTTAATGTAAACTCTCTCCCTGTTCTCATGTAAGTTGAAGCGTACCTGCTCGCACAGACTCTGGAGTCAGTCAATTTCTGGAGGCTGTGTGGTTTTGTAAATGCAAGCCTTTGTGTGTTAGGAGTGTAGCAGGGAGGCCCCAAGGGCTCCTGGCTCTGTTTTAACAGATAAGATAGAGAGATGGAATTTTTTAGAATGAGCTCACCAGGCTGCTGGATGTCCTCTGGACGCTGTTCAGGGATTACACACAGGATTTTTTTTTTTCCCACAGGCTGAGAAAGGAGATGAATGAGGGTGAAAATATGTTAAGGAGGCCCACCGAACCCTCCCTGCACACTCAGAGGGAGGCAACACAGAGACGCTGAGGGATTAGCAATTGAATCGGGACTTCGTTTGCATTAGATGAGTTAATCGTTAGTCATGTCTGTGAGGGCGTTGTTTTTTTTTTTTTTGTTTGTTTTTTTTTTGTTTTTTTTTTACAATGACTTTCTAGAGAACCACAACCATAAAAGAAGTCCAAGTTTATGAGTCTCTTTTCTGAGAGTTTAGATAGTGCTTGCCTGTGAAACGTGGAGTGCAGATGCATTTTCATTAAAACAAAGTCGCATTGTGTTCTTATAAACGGTCCTATGACCTCAACATACACTGAAGATTAACTCCCATAATGCAGTGCCTAAAATACCTGAAAAGAACATCACGGTCTGTGGTACCGTAGTGTGTTCGGTATTCGACACGTGTCTTATCAGTCCGAAGACACTTTGTAACTTTAGTCTGTTTAACACAAAGTGGGTGCTTTGACCTCAAACCTCCTCCAACTGCGCTACAGACACAAACACACACTCACCATCTATCATCAAATACTTCAGAAGTACGGCATGGACTTCCATAGGGAATTATCTTGACCTTCTTCCATTATCCTATAACAAACAAACACACACACACACACACACACACACACACACACACACACACACACACACACACACACCAGATACTACTAAATACCAAAGCAGAACACCATGGTTAATTCTCTTCCTTTTCCATCAGCAAACACTTTATAACCGTGTGATTAAGTTCTGAAATGAAGAACACAATGTGGGATGTTAGAAATCCTTTCTAAAACTGTTTCCTCATGGCTGTTAACACACACACACACACACACACACACACACACACACACACACACACACACACACACACACACACACACACACACCATCCCAAGCTCTTGGAAAAAGCCTGCACAGGAATTTCATACTATCCAACAAGAATGCTTTCCATCTCTTATCAGTCTCTGTAAGATATTTCACTCTTACATGGTGCTCAAGCCTGAGCAAGAACCATTATGGTTCTCCACTGTCGGTAAAGTCAGTTTGCTTCTAGCATGAAAATGCTGCTAGGCAGAAACTAAAACCTGGTGTTGGATTATTTCAAAAATGTAATACATGCTCGAAAAATCAATAGAAGTAACCAGACGACTTAATGACAGCGACTACTTTGGATATTCGTTAAAACATGATGGTCATTTGCATATCAGAACATATCTTAGGAAGGAGGAGGATTTTCTGAAAACAATTTCCAGCATTTAGCAGAGTGAAATGCTGGAACTTATCCAGAGTGACCTGAGCATTTCAGGGTTAAGGGCCTTGCTCAGGGGCCCAACAGTGGCAGCTTGTTGGATCTGCGTTCAAACTCACAAGCATCCGATTGGTAGCCCAACGCCTTGACCGCTAGGCTACCGCATAGAATAGAATAGAATAGAATAGAATAGAATTTTCTACCGCTTATCCAAACTACTCAGGTCACGGGGATCTCAGGCATCATCATTCATCGAGGCAGGATACACCCTGGACAGAGTGCCAACCCATCACTGGGCACACACACTCTCATTCACTCACAAACTCACACACTATGGGCAATTTTCCAGAGATGCCAATCAACCTATCATGCATGTCTTTGGACCGGGGGAGGAAACCAGAGTACACGGAGGAAACCCCAGAGGCACGGGGAGAACATGCAAACTCCACACACACAAGGTGGAGGCGGGAATCGAACCCCCAACCCTGGAGGTGTGAGGCGAACGTGCCATAGAATAGTTGTATCAGAATAAAAAAAAGATAAATAAAGCATTTCTTAGAGAAACATACAGTAAGTCTTGGTCAAGGCACCACATATCAACTATTTATGTATTTACAGAATACTATACTATCTCTCAGATGAACTGAAATAGAAGTAGAGAGTAGTTGGGGAATAGGCATGGAGGAAATGGTTACAGAGGAAATATCTAGTAGATTGATGGGAAGAATAATGAAAGCAAGCAGTAATTGATATTTTGAGGAAGAAACATTAGAACAGGAACTACACCGGTCTTCTTTCATTAATAACAAAAGCGATTCCGTAACATTTAACGCTCAGCATTTCAGTGTATTTGACATGGATATACACGGCTCTGTCCATCTTTCCGTATTCTAACATATTGTGATTTTATAGTAACGCGTATAACTTGTGTATTTTCTACGCAGTCCACTGGGAAACTCCTACATCAGATTACCTAACGGTTCTCCTTCACTTCTCCAGGTTTGATTCTGTCCTTTGAAAGGGTTTTACAATCAACATATATTATCTAATTCAAGTCAAACAATCAGTAATCAGCAGTGTGTTTTCAATTCCATCCATAGGGAGTTCTCGTTATATCTTATCACTCTCTCAATAACAGTCAACAATTGTCTGTGATGGATCGGCTCCCATTCTGGGCTGTATTCCCATCTCATGCCTTATTCCCAGGATAGGGACTAGATCGACCGTGACCCTGACCAGGATAATGCGGTTACTGAAGAAAGAAACAAAGGCTTTACTGGCAGCTATGACAAATTGAATAGGAGTCACATTGCTAATGCTAACTTTAACAAAGCACCCTTGTAGACGCCCACTCGGAATAAAAAGGTTAAAGTAATAAAAATCAGAGGTATTCATCATCTTACATACGTATAATTGTTTCCTGTGATCTGAACATGCTAATGACTTTGACTTGAGCTAAATGCTAAAATATCTTCTCAAAAACAAAATTATGCCTATTTTTATTCTTTTCATAAGGAAAATTAATTTCGGCCCAATGGGGGACACGGTGGCTTAGTGGTTAGCACGTTTGCCTCACACCTCTAGGGTTGGGGGTTAGATTCCCCGCTTCCACCTTGTGTGTGGAGTTTGCATGTTCTCCCTGTGCCTCGGGGGTTTCCTCCGGGTACTCCGATTTCCTCCCCCGGTCCAAAGACATGCATGGTAGGTTGATTGGCATCTCTGGAAAATTGTCCGTAGTGTGCGTGTGTGAGTGTGTGCCTTGCGATGGGTTGGCACTCCGTCCAGGGTGTATCTTGCATGACCCGAGAAGTTCGGATAAGCGATAGAAAATGAATGAATGAATGAATTTCGGTGATTGATTTGATTAAGCTCTTATTACCACAAAAAAAAAAAAAAACACAATTTTTTTTCCTAATAAGCTTTTACAATCTAATTTCTAATCAGTACACCATGGGCTTTCATAAACAATGTTCATTAGCTTTAATCATAAAATTCAAATTGTAAGGAATTACAAGCACAATCGCACAATGGTGTCGTTATATTAACGTTTCAAAAACAAAAAAGATGAGGAGGATTCTTCTCAGTTCTTGTTACCATGAAAAACAAACCTAAAATAGAGTGTTTGTTTCTTCCCACTAACTTTTATAATCTAATTTTTAATCAGTACACCACGGGCTTCCATTAACTATGTTCTCCATCTTTAATCGTAAAACACAAACAGTCGTACAAACACGACCACACAGTGATGTCTTTAAATACCTGACCAGAACACCATAGAGCTCTCCAGTCCTCTTTCAAAATGACACAGGATGAAGCTTCAGGATAGCACGAATAGTTCGCTCGAACGCGACGTGTGCCATCATCAGTGGCTCCTCAATCTGAGCTTAACTCTCCATCTCCATTTGCAAGGATCTGAATTTGTTCCAATCTGGAATCGAGCCACAAAAGTCTGATGAAAACTGGTTCGTTTTGACCAATGTACCAGTTAGAAAAGTGACGTGACATACAGCTAAGTACGGTGACCCATACTCAGAATTCGTTCTCTGCATTTGACCCATCCAAAGTGCACACACACAGCAGTGAACACACACACACCCGGAGCAGTGGGCAGCCATTTATGGTGCGGCTACCAAGGAGCAGTTGGGGGGTTCGGTGCCTTGCTCAAGAGCACCTCAGTCGTGGCCGACCCGAGACTCGAACCCACAACCTTCGGGTTACGAGTCAGACTCTCTAACCATTAGGCCACAACTATATAGATATATATGTAGCTTGGGTGTACTGATAGTGGAGTTAATGTAAAATCTGTGAGAGAGAAAAAAGTCTTCTCATGCACATGTCCATGACACTAATTATAATCTCAGGTGATGGAGCTGAGATTCAGGAGCAGTCAGGTCCTAAATTCACACAAAATACTGACAGTGATGTCATTTCTACCTCTGTTTATTCGGGTTTCTAGAGTTCATAGTTCATTAAACAATTCCTGAATAGGCCATGCCAACCTCGGTGCAGATTTAGGTGGAGTCATTTTAAACTCTGGGTAAATAAAAATCTAGGGTTATCTTCGTGACTTCAGAAGTCAAGAAGCTTTTGTCGTTTCAAGCAAATACACATGGTGCAATAAAATGAAATAATATTCATCAAGGACCACGGTTCATGGTGTCGTCACGTAATTCCACCAATTTCTGATTGGTTGTCGGTTGCTAAGCATTCAGCTGTAACATTTTAAAGCTGTTTCGTTTCACACTGTACATGTTTGGCACCAGTGTTGGCACCACCATGTTTCAAAAGACATGCATGGTAGGTTGATTGGCATCTCTGGAAAATTGTCCATAGTGTGTGAGTGAATGAGAGAGTGTGTGTGCCCTGTGATGGGTTGGCACTCCGTCCAGGGTGTATCCTGCCTCGATGCCCGATGACGCCTGAGATAATTCGGATAAGCGGTATAAAATGAATGAAAAATCCAATAACCTTGTATCCCATTGAAGCACCACCACAATTCTGAAGATTGAAACATCGTAGTCATCTTTTGTAGCATCTATACATAGTGGAAGATTCGACCTTGTAAGTTCAAAGAGTGCATCAGGACCTCAGATGTCTTTGTGCCGTGATTCTGCTCTTAAACACGAGGCCTGCCATCGATGTGCCATTCCCTGGATCATCCCTGGCACCTTGTTAATTCAAAAGGCTTCCAATCAATAGCTCTTATCAAATTCCTCACCAGTACATACATCACAGGGTCCTAGTGGGACATTTTCTCCACATGGATGCTCATAGACATACACTACACTTCTCTAAATACCTGAACATCACAGAGCCTTCCTATCCACTCTCAAGCATTGAGATAACTCTATCGAGCACGGGTCATCGAATACAATGTGTGTCTGCATTCAGTTCCAGGGCTTTTAATCTATTGTGAATTCTGTCCAAATCTTCTCAGTCCATTACACTCTCATAGACAAGTAACACAATCATGGTTGGTTAAATACCTGATCAGAACACAATGCTGTAGGTTTGTTGCTATTATTATCTTATTGAGGCAAACCATTCCTAAACCCAGTGACAGCTGTCCACGATACTAAATATGAAGGTTAAAAGAAATGTATTATCACTAAGTCACTGTTATTATTATGAAAGAGTTATGTTTGAACCGTATGCACAGTGGTTGTGTGAATCTACAGTCTGGGCTAAAAAGAAATCAGTCCTAGTTTGAAATGAAAGGGGGAATAGAAGCCTTTATTATTGTCACATACACATTACAGTGGAATTCTTTTCTTCGCATGTCCCAACTGAGGAGGTTGGGTTTGGAGAAATATGATACAGTTCCCTTGGAGCAGGGAGGGATAAGGGCCTTGTTCAAGGGCCCCATTAGTGGCATCTTAATTATTACTTGACAGCAGTACTGTATAGTTGTGTGGATAAAAGAAAATATGGTATCAGTAAGTCTGTGTTACTATTATGAAATTGTTATGGTTGAAACTTATAAGGTTGGGCACGGTGTCTTAATGGTTTCCTCCGGGTACTCCAGTTTCCTCCCCTGGTCCAAAGACATGCATGGTAGGTTGATTGGCATCTCTGGAAAGGTTGTATCCTGCCTTGATCCCCGATGACGCCTGAGATAGGCACAGGCTCCCCGTGACCCGAGAAATTCGGATAAAGTGGTAGAAAATGAATGAATGAATGAATGAAACGTATAACGTAATGGTAAGCTATATAATTCTATAGTCTGGGCTAGAAAGAAATCAGCCCCAACTTCAACAGTTCTTGTTACCAAGAAAGTAAAATAATCCATTTTCTGACAATCTGGATGCGAAAAAAAACTTTTTTCTGTGAAAGAGAGATAATATTGTGGTCCTGGTAGCCCATTTAAAACAGCCGTACAGCTCTAGTGCTTTGAGAAAGTTAAGTTCAAAAGCATAGTTATATTTTACTGTGCACTGTGTATAAAACAATAGAACGAGCTTCCGGATGTGTGACCTGGTTCTCCGACTCACCATATTGCTTGCTGACACCACATATGGCCTGAAATATGGAGGCATGTCCGATGCAGCTGTTCACCTGCAGGTTTAAATAGTGTAGAGGTCAGGGTGAACATGAACACCAATACTGCTTTTGTCATATTGCACATCTCACATAGCCTCGAAAAGCTCTGTGTGTGTGTGTGTGTGTGTGTGTGTGTGTGTGTGTGTGTGTGTGTGTGTGTGTGTGTGTGTGTGTGTGTGTGTGTGTGTATACAAGGGCGGCCATGTGAAGACATCCATAATAGTGACTTATTGACGCAATCATGATGCAGTGACGTGTGCTGATGATAGTGGACAAGAATGCTTTATGCTTCTCTGCTCTTGATGTGTGTGTGTGAGTTTGTGTGTGTGTGTGTGTGTGTGTGTGTGTGTGTGTGTGTGTGTGTGTGTGTGTGTGTGTGTGTGTGTGTGTGTGTGTGTGTGTGTGTGTGTGTGTACGGTGTGCAGTCGGTTTGGTATGTGTATATGTGAGTGTTCATTCTGGCTTTTTTTCTGTCTCTGTACTACATAACGTCTAAATTGAGGGCAATTGAGCTGACTAGTGGTCGTTTCCTTGGACAGCATACATAAGAGCACTATAGAAATAATAAATCTGCCATTCATATATGGCTAACATTATACACCGTGCAATAAAATATTAGATAAAATAGATAAAATGTATACTTTTACTCCGCTATATTTCCACTATTCATCTTCGTTACTCGTTACCACAAAATAAAATCAGAAGAAATGTGTGTGACTGTAATAAGGGAGGTTTGGCGAGTCACTGCTCCTAGAGAAGCACAGGTACGCGCAGCGTGCACGCGCAGTCAGAGCTGGAGGCGTTTAATCGGCTGAAAGCCGCAAATACGGCAATCAAAAGCAGTAAAATTTCACTATTCTTATTACCAGAGTTGTAGCACAAACAAAACATTAATGCAAACAATCCATTCAATACTAAATAAAAATAACATTTATTGATTTGGTCTTTGTCTTGTGAATATTTGTTTATTAATGACGTCATTCATTGGACACACTGTTTGTAGAGAATGCACACATACATGAACTGATTTGATTCAAGACTGGCATCATTACATCATGCATAAAATTTTGGTGTCCACTTTTGCCATTTTAAATAATAACATAACTTTTGGCTTACTATGTAGTCATAGAATATATAATATAAAAGTCTTCTTGTTTTAAATTCTCACTGAGGGCTAAAACCCCCTAAAGATGAAACCCTAGAACCGCCCCTGGTTTTATGCCTACTGAAAATCACTGAAATTTTACTTTTTACTTTTACTTCAAATACTTAAGTACATTGAATATCAGAAAATGACTTTGGATACTTAAGTACTGTAAATATCAGATACTTTAAGACTTTTACTTGAGTAATATTCTAAAAGGTGACTTTCACTTCTACCAAAGTCTTTTTCTAGTACGATACTTGTACTTTTACTCGAATATTGCTTTCTAATACTTTATACAACACTGAGCTTAGCAGATCTTAAGTAAGTCGCAATGCTAGTTCCCTTAATCTCGGGGATTGTAGATTTAGCCTTTTTTTAAATTAGCAAATGTTCGATGTATACGATTTACATTTAACAGTAATTTAAGGAAACGTCAGATCAAACGAGGTCAGCTTGAGACGTACTTTCATCGCATGGTTTTGTGAAGAAAAACTTCTGTCTCATTTACTTGTTACCTTTTAAACATCAGTTGAGGAATTTGGAATCTGAGCAAACTTGCTTATAGCTGTATGTAGGGTTTTACATTCCTCACATATCTGAAGCTCTGTTCCTGCAACTCCATCCCCACCTCAAGCTTTTCATCTTTGTGTGTGTGTGTGTGTGTGTGTGTGTGTGTGTGTGTGTGTGTGTGTGTGTGTGTGTGTGTGTGTGTGTGTGTGTGTGTTGCACTTACAGTACCAGAGGCAAGTATATCGCACAGACTACAACCAATATATGCAGTGCAAACTTTACATATTTTTTAAACAGAATTTGTAGATTTTTAATGTATGATGCTCATATTTTTTATATCTTTACAGTTCCTTGTTAATAATACTACCAAAACCTTTCATAGCACAGTATCATTATAGATACGTTCATTGTCGTACGTTTATTCATAGTCATCGCAG
Organism: Tachysurus fulvidraco; assembly: GCF_022655615.1. Classification (NCBI taxonomy): domain Eukaryota; kingdom Metazoa; phylum Chordata; class Actinopteri; order Siluriformes; family Bagridae; genus Tachysurus; species Tachysurus fulvidraco. Next base: position 5,003,772 of record NC_062531.1, read on the forward strand.
GTCATGTGACGTTTGTTCGCGGGTTTTGCCGGTCAGAAAATGGTAGATAGGAAAGAAGTAGGTTTTCTCTTTTGAGTAATGAGAAATGAGTAAAGGATGTGAGAGATAAACTCGTCTACATAGAGACGGAGTCTTACTGAGAACAGAATGTAGATTGGATCGTTAATGTAACATTGAAATACATTAAAATTCAGTATTAGATTAAGTAATTGACCTTTGAATGTTTCATATGACATTTCAGAGATTTTCTGAGATTTTTTTCAGAGGTTCTACAGATTTTCTGCAGATTTGGCTCAAGACATCATCACAATGCATCACAATGCAATTCAGTCAAAGACCTCTTTAAATCACATGTGTCAAATATAAGTACAGCTATTATAGAAACTAGTTACGGATACCAAAAACTCATCCTTGTTTTTTTTTTTTTTTTACCAATATCCAAAACAATATATCTAACATTTTGGCGGAATTATCAACAAAGTTTGCAAAATAATATAATAACAATGTAAACGTTTGAGAAAGTTAAGGTTGCGTGGTTAAGCTTGCATAATAATTCACCTACATCGCTCTATAATCTCTAAATGAGTTCGAGTGCAACCAGATGCCATCATACGCTTTTATACAATTACCTGACTGGAGTTGAGCCATGTGCAATTAATGTGTCATATGATTTCAATAGAAAAGCTGCTGAACATAAGAACATAAGAATATAACTCCAGAAACAGTATCATGAAGCCTAAGGAGCTAGAAGAAAAAAGAATGACTTCTACAATATCAGAATATTTGGAATGATGGAAACAAATTAGCTTCAGCTTCAGGATGTCAATCGTAACAATAAGCTTTGCTTCAGGACACATCGCATCACACCGTCGCTGATTATTTTCCTGCAACTGCATGCTTAATGTGATTTATTCCTTACTTTATGCCATATGCGATAATCATAACCAATGATTAGGGCCAGTCAATAGAAATAACAGACATTCTTAGATCCTACTGTGTTCTCAGGACCTATTATAGTTGTTTCATACAACAATGAACTACACAATTTCTACAGTGTATGAAAGATTTGTATGATCTATAAACAACAAATATCTTTAAACTTACACTCCATGATTGCACATCCATAAAGATTCATTCAATCATTTTCTACCGCTTATCCGAACTACCTCGGGTCACGGGGAGCCTGTGCCTATCTCAGGCGTCATCGGGCATCAAGGCAGGATACACCCTGGTCGGAGTGCCAACCCATCGCAGGACACACACACACTCACACACACACACTCATTCACTCACACACTACGGACAATTTTCCAGAGATGCCAATCAACCTACCATGCATGTCTTTGGACCGGGGGAGGAAACCAGAGTAACCGGAGGAAACCCCCGAGGCACAAGGAGAACATGCAAACTCCACACACACAAGGCGGAGGCGGGAATCGAACCCCCAAAGCTGGAGGTGTGAAGCAAACATGCTAACCACTAAGCCACTGTGTCCCCCATCCATAAAGTTCAACTTCGATATACCTTTATAAACATTTGACCTTTCAGTATACAGTATCTCTCTGTTCTCCTTGAAAGGTTGCATGACTCAATATGTGAACTCTCTCAACGATATTAAGATATTAAGTTTATGCAAGTTAATAAAAAATTCCAACTGGATCCATATGTCACATCTGGAACACTGGACAGCCCCAAAATCTGAAGATATAATGATCTGTTTTATTGTCATAAAAGTTACTGTTGTGCTTTTAGTGTTTTGCTCTGGAAGACGAGTCACGATGGGCTGGTAGTAAACATGTGGGGTGATGGAGAGATGACGATAAAGGTGAAGGATAGATTAGATGAAGGGATCTGGACAGGCGGTACTGGAGTTCATCCGTGACGTCAGCTCACAGATCGGGTTTCTCTGTTTCTGTCTGATTCGGTGGCCTGGTGCTCGTCATCGTGCTGTTTGTTTCCAGTCCAACGAGCTTTTCACTCCACCTTTACTTCATCTGCATCTTTACAGCACTAATCATTTTTTTTCCATTGAGATTTTGTGTGTGTGTGTGTGTGTGTGTGTGTGTGTGTGTGTGTGTGTGTGTGTGTGTGTGTGTGTGTGTGTGTGTGTGTGTGTGTGTGTGTCCTCTAGCAATCCCTGTGCTGACGTACATGCTTGTGAATGTAAACATAGGAAACAGCTTACTTTGTCCAGCCTCCGAGTCTTTGTTCCGTCTGGAGAGCTTTTGTCGTGTTTTCTGAAAGGTTGCCCTGTAATGTGACTGATAGAGGGGGCGTAAGACGGCAAAGATCTACGCAGAACAGAAAAGGAAAGCTTCAACATGTGTGTGGGTGTAATTAGGCCTGCTATTGATAGAGCTGCCTGTTTTATGTACTGCTAAAACTGCTCTTAAACTGGACAGGCTACACACACACACACACACACACGCACACATACACACGACTTTATACATATAATTAAAGAGACAGACTGAAAGAGATGGCAGGGAGAAATAGGAGGTATAAATAGGGTTAAAGGAGGATGAAAATCTTTGTTTCTGTTTTCTGTGTGTATTTACATTTTAGACTGTAATAATAATTTATTTTAAAAATGAATTTCTTTTGATTAGAAAATGTTTTATTTGTCCTTAATTTTCAGTTATCGTGATATCAAATTGCTTGTGATATTTAACTTATTTTTTATGAAACATCTACTGGTTTGAGATAGATAGATAGATAGATAGATAGATAGATAGATAGATAGATAGATAGATAGATAGATAGATAGATAGATAGATAGATAGATAGATTGCTTTCAAATTGTTTTATTTTTACTTTACTTACCCTATTTTTACTTTACTTAATTAACCCTGATTAACACGACACTGACAGAACATGATGTTATATATTTTACTTTCTCTTTCTTTCTGTCTGTTTCTGTTCTTTTGTTTCTTTGCATGATTGAAAAATTTGTCCTCCATCATTCAAAGTTTCTGCAGACCTTGGGAGAGAGATAGAGAGAGAGAGAGAGAGAGAGAGAGAGAGAGAGAGAGAGAGAGAGAGAGAGAGAGAAATAAAAGGCCTCAAGGTTTCTCTTTCTCTGAAAATATCATTCCTAGCACTTTCTTCACAACACTAGCATCTGCTGTGCTATACGGATGGATTAATACCTGCTGAATATAGTTTATTCTCCATGAACATTTCTCTGATGCATTTTCTGTGTAAAGCATTGTGTGTTCACAAGGTCAGTGTTCTAAATCGCCATTAGGAAAATGCATAGTGCTATAAAAAGTAGGTATGAAAAACAGATGAGTGCATTTCTCCTGCAAAGGCCAAAGCAAGTAACATTAGGTCGTAGGATGACGCTGACAGAGCTGGTGTTATGTGACCCAACTGACCCAGATTGCTTTTTGGCATTGCTTATGATGAATTATTAACACGTTCACACGTATGAGGAGAAACGACATCGCTGTCCACATTTGACTGTGTTCCTTTGTCAAGGATCTTAGCACCGAATTCTGTATTTGAGAGATATCCGATTCAGTTCAGTTTTATTTGTAATGCAGTTTTAACAACGGACAATATTCTCAATGCAGCTTTACAAACATCTAAAAATTTAGAATAAAAATGACATTTATGTTTTAACTCTAATAAGCAAGCCTGAGACAAGGGTGGGAAAGAAAAACTATATACTGTATGTGGAAGAACCAGAGTAAAAAGCGAGCCTCATCCTCATCTGGGTGATACGGGAGTGTGTGGTGATAAATAATGTCCTTTCTACAGCTGTGTATAAACCAGGAGCTTTTAAACAACTTAAATAAACTTAAATAAATCAGTGTAAATTTCTACACTGTTCACTTTTGTATTTTTTTTTTTTGTAAATGCCTAGTACAACATTAAATACTATCTATCTATCTATCTATCTATCTATCTATCTATCTATCTATCTATCTATCTATCTATCTATCTATCTATCTATCTATCTATCAGTGTGCGTATAGCACATATAACAGCATTCAATTCTATCTATCTATCTATCTATCTATCTATCTATCTATCTATCTATCTATCTATCTATCTATCTATCTATCTATCTATCTATCTATCTATCTATCTATCAGTGTGCGTATAGCACATATAACAGCATTCAATTCTATCTATCTATCTATCTATCTATCTATCTATCTATCTATCTATCTATCTATCTATCTATCTATCTATCTATCTATCAGTGTGCATATAGCACATATAACAGCATTCAATTCTATCTATCTATCTATCTATCTAACTATCTATCTATCTATCTATCTATCTATCTATCTATCTATCTATCTATCTATCAGTGCACATATAGCACATATAACAGCATTAAATTCTATCTATCTACCTATCTATCTATCTACCTATCTATCTATCTATCTATCTATCTATCTATCTATCTATCTATCTATCTATCTATCTATCTATCTATCTATCTATCTATCAGTGCACATATAGCACATATAACAGCATTAAATTCTATCTATCTATCTATCTATCTATCTATCTATCTATCTATCTATCTATCTATCTATCTATCTATCAGTGTGCATATAGCACATATAACAGCATTCAATTCTATCTATCTATCTATCTATCTATCTATCTATCTATCTATCTATCTATCTATCTATCTATCTATCTATCAGTGCACACATAGCACATATAACAACATTAAATTCTATCTATCTATCTATCTATCTATCTATCTATCTATCTATCTATCTATCTATCTATCTATCTATCAGTGCACATATAGCACATATAACAGCATTAAATTCTATCTATCTATCTATCTATCTATCTATCTATCTATCTATCTATCTATCTATCTATCTATCTATCACTGCACACATAGCACATATAACAGCATTCAATTCTATCTATCTATCTATCTATCTATCTATCTATCTATCTATCTATCTATCTATCTATCTATCTATCTATCTATCTATCTATCTATCACTGCACACATAGCACATATAACAGCATTCAATTCTATCTATCTATCTATCTATCTATCTATCTATCTATCTATCTATCTATCTATCTATCTATCTATCTATCTATCTATCTATCTATCTATCTATCAGTGCACATATAGCACATATAACAGCATTAAATTCTATCTATCTATCTATCTATCTATCTATCTATCTATCTATCTATCTATCTATCTATCTATCTATCTATCTATCTATCTATCTATTTATCTATCTATCTATGCCCATGCAGCACATATACCAGCATTTAATACTAGGCATCTTCACTAAAACAAATGACACCTGACCCATTTTATCTGCTAGGTAACTAGCTAGCTTATTACTATTGCAGTTTTGAATATTTTATTATCTTGGGCAGAAAGGAATTAGTCTTGAATCTATAGTGAATGTAGAAATTTAAACTTTTCAACTTATGTTCATAACTTTAATGTTTAAATACACATACGTCACACCATGACCATATAGAGAGAGCAAAAGAGAGAGAAACGGAGAATAACTGCAGCCTTCTTCATGCTGCCATATATAAACATTCTTTTCTCACATAGGTCTTTTTTCCAGAACCTCCGCTGTACGAAGCAATGAGTGGGTCTTACAGGCATCTGTACTGTGGGAGGTTCGGTGATTCAGACGCCTCAGATGCCAAAGCAAGGGTTTTTGTTTTTTTTGTGTGTGTGTGTGTTTTTTTTTTTAGAAGACAAACTTTTGCTTGGTTACTGTATTTTTTGTTTTGTTTTGTTTTTTTTTACTGTTCTTTTTACTGTCTCTTTAAGTTTTGCAATAGCCACTTAACGTGCTGATAACTGTTGCCGTCTTAATTCCTACTCTTGTTGCAGTGTGTAAAAAAACGTGTAAAAAATGATGAGGGGCCGTCACAGCTTCTTTCGTGTACCTTGATAATCTGTTAATTCTATTATTTATATTGTTATTAAAAAAAAAAAAAAAGACAAGTAGAGCTGTTTTAAGAAAACAATCAACAGAGATGCGTCCTGACTCAAATCAGAGCACTACGTCTCAAAGAATATTATTCCACTTATTCCACAGCAGTTTGATTACTTGTAACTATGATTACATCTCGTACATTTAGTCTGGATATATAGTTTCATTTAAAGCTGTGAAACAAGATACTTCTAGTTTTCACTTATAAATAGTCATTTCCTCATCAGCCTGTGTCATGAAATTGAGAGGCATGTAATGTACTTTAGGTTAAGTAGATTAGGCAAAACTCAAATGTGCAAAGACTGGACCCTTTCTTGACTTCATGACTGCAACAACACCAACTACGTGGTGTATGGTAGCCTAGTGGTTAAGCTGATTGGCTACTTATCAGAAGGTTGTGAGTTTGATCCCAGGTCAGTTAAATGAGATAATGTGAGTCGCTCTGTCTGCCAAATGCTGGAAATGTAACTACTTTAGCTGGACTATTGCACGCTTTTCACTACATCCACATTTTGCACTTTAATAACATACAGTATAATATTCATTCATTCATTCATTCATTCATTCATTCATTCATTCATTCATTTTCTATTTATCTTCGCTTATCCGAACTTCTCTGGTCACGGGGAGCCTGTGCCTATCTCAGGATTCATTGGGCATCGAGGCAGGATACACCCTGGACGGAGTGCCAAACCATTGCAGGGCACACACACACACTCTCTCATTCACTCACACACTCACACACTACGGACAATTTTCCAGAGATGCCAATCAGGGGAGGAAACCGGAGTACCCGAAGGAAACCCCCGAGGCACGGGGAGAACATGCAAATTCCACACACACAAGGCGGAGGCGGGAATCGAACCCTCAACCCTGGAGGTGTGAGGCAAACGTCTAACCACTAAGCCACCTTGCCCCCCTATATAATATACAGTGTATATGAAATTATGTTCATATTTCAGACACATCACCGTACTATATTCAGTTACTTCTATATTTTATATACTTATTTCTGCCTCTATCTTAGCATAATTTGCAGTTTTTTCAATTTTTATATTTCGTGAACAGTCCTAAGGAGCATTTCACTACATATTGTGTTTGATTGTATATGTGACAAATTAAACTGGAATTTTAATTTGAGTCCACGTGGTGTTGATTTGGAGTAATCTACTTAATTCAAGGTGAAGGACAATTTACAGGCTGATCCAGAGAAATAATCCATAAGCCGAAGAAGGGGTTAAAACCATGTAGTGTAACTAGGAACAAGGAAATGGAGGAAACCAAAGCTGTAAACCACACAATAACGACAAACATAAAGGGTATGTGGTAAAGTCAAACAAATCAAACTAGACATAGGACAGATGGACTCGAACAGGAAAGACTTGGATCAAAACATAGGCACATGTCAAAGGAAACAAGAAAGCACAAGGGGAACATGAGAACAGAGTTTCTCTTTCTCCTGCTGGGAAATCCACAGCATGCTCAAGTGAAGGTATTTGTGACAATGCAGTTTGTCATGTTACCCGAAAAAAGAAAACAATCCTGTAGATGTTGTTAACAGGTTGTTTGTGTGCAGTGGTTGTGTGCAGTGTTATGATAGAAATGATAACTTCCATATAAGATTAAGCACATTAATATAAAGCTGTTCAGCAGGACCTACTGAAAGCCAGAACTACTGAATCAACACCTTGTGACCAATCAGAATCAAGAATTCACCCTCAGTATCTTGTAGTTAATAACTTATAGTCTCCCGACTTCTTTCTATTCCTCTGAATAATTTTCTGATCTACTATCAAGCCTGTACCCTGTAGCTCACACCACGCAGCCTGGTGTAACTCATATACATGGACACACAAAAATGTTTTAGATAAAATCTCTTTTTTGTGGAATGTTTCTGGAGAATGCGGTTTACATTATAAAAGGGAAGCACATTTTTCCTGTTTTTTTTTTCACAGAAAAGCACATTTGTTCTAAAAATTGTATTTGAAGGAACCGGTGATGTCATCCAAGATCACTCAAACTTTTCCATTGGTTTGTCACATCACTATTGAATCTGTGTTGAAAACCATTGTCAGATTCAAAATGCAGTAGCATTTAATTGAATCCAGATCAGGTTAAGGTTCAGTATTAATGACCGGAAGGATGTGCGTTCAATTTGTTGTGCTGCCAGAAAACCACCCCTGAAAATCACCTCAGGCTAGACCCTGAACAGTCACATGGCCAGCCAGCTTGGTGTTTGGATCAAATTCTGCTTTATTTAGAAGTTGCTTTGGATATAAAAGTCTACGGAATATAATACACCCTAGTGCAGTATACTGGAACTAAAAACAACACCTTCCATAATTAAACAGATATTGTGAATGTATCTTACTTCTCCTTTCCTGGAGAAACTCACAGTTTGGTGGCCATTCATGGCTAGAACACAAAACTTCCTGTATACATTTGTCCTGATGGGCTGTTGCCTAGAGAGCCAGCTAGACATTTCATTCATGCTTTGTATAAAGAGGAAGTGCACAGGCCTCGGTGCTCACATGGGCTTTTACCCGGATGTCCACTCAAGATTACTCACGCTCACTGTGTTTTGATGCACAGCACATCAGGAGGAAGTGAGCTGGGAAAATCCCACCGGCTCAAAGTTGGGCTGTGGAGGAAAAAAAACATTCAACTGAATAAATGAGTAAACTTCAAAAATGTATGGTTTCGATTTTAAAACCTGTGTTTGCAGTGAAGAAGAAATAGCTGCAGTGCAAGTCCCCATGGGCAATTTCCTCGTGAGATAAGGGTTAGGAAATCAAAGCACAAGGGATTAGGGCTGTGACGCATGTCCCATAGCCATGACGGTTGAATACTGCTTCTGCTTTCCATGGGGAAAATACACACTTTGGTTTAATGGTGCGTTAATCATGATTTGTCAAGTTTAGTCACTACGGTTGTGTTCACACCTGGAAATAATGTTCATCTTAAGTGATCCAATTATAAATGGACAGCTGAAATGCATGGCTGTTTACACCCAGCATATGAATGTGTCTCCAGTGGCCACTTGTGATCGGATTTCAAATATCGAAACCATGGAAAGCGGCTGTGTTCATCATCTTTATCCTTTTGACAATCCCTTGGTGGTGGAGAACGCTACCCTTTAGCTTGATTTCCAAACAGTCTTGCAATGAGTATGCATTCTCTGACTAGGGCAGAGATTTTACACCGTAGAGCCTTCTTTGCTGGTTCTTTGCTCTTGTCCATGAGGCATCATGAAGCTTTTGTGTTCACACTAAATACGCATATGAGTTACGACAAATAAGTTTATGGTGTTTGAATTTTTTTATTCAGACATGACGTTTTGCCCATTAGACAATTCAACTTATTTATAGACAAGCTATAACACTAAAATACATTCAGCTCATACTGAGTTACAAGAAAGATTGCCTTTGTTTTTCTGTTTTTCTTTGTCATGAGCTTTCAAGGGTTTTTCAGCTGAGAGTCAGTACTGGTGTTAGCCAGTCATCAGATAGCCAGTCATCAGATAAAATTAGATCTATCCATTGTAAGGTATAATACTCACTGATTTTGTTTTGCATTTTTAATTCAAATAACATGACTTTCAGAAAAGTCATGAATTTACTCATTTCTCACATGTAGGGCATGTGGTTTTATTTATTTTTTATTATGTTTTTGAATCATGAATTTGATGACATAACTTTCACATGATGTCACATGTTTACTTGTGGTCATGTGCTGTAATCAGGGTATCACATGAGAAATCTTCTTTCTCTTCAGAAAACATGCTGGTAGGTCAACTGGCCATGCTAAATTTGCTGTAGGTGTGAAAGAGTGTGTGAATGAGTGCATTGTGCCCTGCAATACACCGTTTAGGGAGTATTCAGTGCACGTAACCTCAGTATTCACAGGATAGACTCTGGATCTACCGTGACCTTGACAAGAAACTATTACACATATATCTGCAAACTTATATAATAATATATATAATACAAATTCCAAATAATTTAGAGGTAAACATTAGAAGAAACAATCATTATCGTCTTTTTTTGTTTGTTTGTTTGTTTTTTTTAACCCTATAATTAATCATACTCATTATCTTCTCCTGTCGGTAGCTGCTATTTATTCAGGCTAAAATTTGACCCCAAATAAACATGACAGGGCAGCAGACAGACTAGGGCCTCACACAAAAACCCACACACACTGCCCTCTGTCTCTCTTGTGTTCCCTGACCTGCCAAAAAAGAAGATTTAATCCCTTAATTTGCTGGGAGCACTGTTAAACAAAGCTATGCTTTTAGGAGCAGCCCCCAATTGAGACAAGCGATGGTCATTTCCTCCTGGAGTGCCTCGGAATGTTGGACAGGTATTTCGGTAACCTGTGACCCTTAGCCATGCCATCATTGACATTTAAGCTGAGCCCTTATGAACCGAAGCTCTCCAGTGGCCTTTTCCCACCAAACCCTGGACTTTGATGTCTGCTTCGAGGGTTTCCGATAATCCTTCTGTCTTCAGGCAAGACCTTTCAGAACCAAAGTAGCTATCGGGGGTAATATGGAGGAGTGACCTATTGGTAAATTTACTCCTTGCTGGTTTTCCATTCTGGGTGGGAATTATGAGGTTATACCTCTAAATTTAGAAAAGAGGTCAATGATGTCAGCTAAATTGTGACGAGGTGGATCCACCAGATCATAACGAGAAATTCCTTGTAACACTAACAATAACATCCAGTTGTAAAAAAAAAAAAACATCCTGGATAAATTCTAGAGTATCATAAACCAATAATGGTTAACTAAATTTCCATTCATACTATCAGCACCATTTGAATTTACAGTGTCAATACATAAATGGTTTCTCATGAATTTCTCTGACACTGACTTTGTTTGTGCTGAGGATAGAGTTTCTAATTACAGGGAGATCTTTGTGCGCCAATGCCACCTTCTTAACCATGTTTCACACCTGTGTTCTCATACAAGCAAGAGTTTGAGGAAATCCACCTCTTATCCACACCAAAACACACACACACACACACACACACACATGCTCTTGCTATTCTCAGCTTGAGAACCAATACAAAAGAAAAGGTCAGAGCAGCTGCAACACTGATTCCAGGCTCTATTTTTAACTCCTGACATCATCAACACAAGTCCCCGTTCCTCTCATGGTGTATTTAAAAGCTCTCCAAAGGAAAAAACCTGCTGGTTAAAATATCCTGCCTGTGACAGCCAGTGTGTTTCCCCCATGTGATGATGTCAAGCTTATTTAAAGTAGTTATTAGTACATGTTTTTAGTTAATCTTATTATTTTAAACTAAGAAGATGACGAAGTCTGTGGGTTTTTTTTTCTTAATTATTATTACTGTTATTATTATTATTAGAAATAGTTCATAGAACTACTGAATGGACCTCACAACAGGAGGAGGGTTTTGTCTATTTGTAGGCTGACCATCAGACTCAGGGGGAGGGGAAGTGTGTTTTGTTGTTGTCTGTTTAAACAAAATGGTGGCGTGTTTTGACTGACATAAGGATGTTGTTGTTTTCTGCATCATTTCAGCTGAGATATATAGACTGATAGCAGCTTAGCGACTTCGGCTGGTCTGTCTCATTTATAAATAAATGATATCATTTAAAGAAATTTAGTGATACACACTATGAGCTAATAAAAAAAAGGTAGAGTGATGAATATACACACAAAAAACATATAAAATATATGAATATAATATATATATATGTAAACGATTGAAAACGTAAGTGCCTGCAAATAACTGACAAGAACTTGATAACTCAGTGGAATTGAAATACGTATGTTTATGATGTGCTGGAGATGTTTTGTTGATGAATAAAATCACATTATTTATCATATCTTAACAAGCTGCTTCATTTAAAAGTCATTGAACATTTTGTTGCTGTGTTAATTCCTACCTTCTAGCTTGACAGTATTCTTAAACCTAGACCTATTTGCATTGGCTAGTAAACGAGGATGTGTTTTTGTTGGAGACTACAAAGTACTTCTGTATAAGGAACTGGATAGGGTTGACTGCCAAATGCAGTAAATGTAAATGTGGTTACACTACTACTCTCCCCATGTGCAGCAACGCTACTGCCCAACATTGCAACATGGACGACCAAGGCATTAATCTTCTTACAGCAACAGAGTGTGTAAAGTCTAAGCTTCTTTCCATCTCTTCACTTCTGATCAGTCCCTCTTCGAAACTTCCAAAAGAGAGTGTAAATCAGCCTTAAAGCCGTTTCTTGAGGGCAGATCATTGGGTTTACATATTTAAATTTAAGTCTTTCGATTACAAGTACAGAGCCAATGAGCTATTTGTGGCCATTGTTTTGCTTCCCTTTGCAATGTGGTAGTTCCTATGGAAATGTGATGTCAAAAAACTGACATAGGGGTCCCCTTGTGTTTGTGTGTGTGGAGTTGGGGTGCAATTCTGGGGGGTATTTAAATTAAACCCAAGGACATGGTATTAAGCAGATTAGTAGAAGGTATAAAGAATTCTTTTACCCAGCAAACACTATCCTAATATTCTCTAACAAACTCATGCAGACATGGCAGCTGGCCTACAATGTTCCATATAAAGTCCTGTCAAGCAAAATGAACTAGTGTTAAAGGAGAGGGGGGGGGGGGTAGGGGCATTCTTGAGACTTCCAGCAATCCCCCAAAGGTAAAGCAGTACAACAGTCTGACCTAATGTTTGGGTTTGTTTGAGATAGCTAGCTAGCTCAGTGTGCTCTTTGCTGGTGAGAAGCTTGTTTCTTCATCTCCAGTCTGTCTATCCACCTGTTCCAATATCCAGTTGAGGGTTCAAGCAGCTGTGGAGGTGATTACCCATGACACCTGATTGATGGACAGGCAAGTGTTCTCTTACCGGCAAGTGGTGAAGCAATCTACTGAAAATCCAGAAGGGTCACACCTCACTGTCGCTGTCAGCCTCAGGTGGCAAAATGGGGTTAGGGTGTTAGAGTGGTGTGTTTATTACAGGGTGCACCAGACTGGAATGTCGTAACAGACTTTTTTTTCCCTATGAACTTTGAGTGAAATGTCAAACACTGTCTTTATGTTGAGCAACGGAAAGGGTGACGGAGAGTTTGGAGACTACATTTATAATATAATATAAAAGATTTAAAAGATTTTTTTTAAAGAATTTACAGTAAATTGCAGTAACATTGTAATGCATTCACATTCACAAGACATGAGATGTTTAAGTTTTTCTAAAAATTTCCAGATAATTACAGGAATCCGGTTTTTCCTGAAGAACTGTGAGATTTATCTATGATTGTGATGGTATGAGATAGAGTAAAATGTTCTTACATAGCTTACATTAATGACATTATTAATATTACATCTATATTGTGTTTAATGCGTTAAGTAATTGCTAATGGCAGATAAATTGTATTTTTTTAATTGGAAGATTTTGCTTTTTGTTTTAGGTAAAACTGTACTACCTATAACTACTAGTACTTTCTGGATTTTTTTTTTTGCAGCAGCAGCAGCAGCTTCTTGTAAACGTAATTGGCAATTTTTACAACATACCTATTCCCCATATCAGCTGTATAATGGTGTATAATACTACCATGGGATTAATGTTATGTATCATACTAATTATTTTCATTACATATTCAACCATAAAACTACCATGAATGAACTCTTGTGTATTATGACCAGGCGTTAATTTAGCGGGATCCCAAGGGAACGCAGCTCCACCATATTTTTATATGATCAGCACATGGAGCTCCTGGTAGTAAACGTAGAAAATGTAAATCATTCCATGGTATAATTGTGATAACGGTAAAAACGATTTTATTTGAAAGAAACTGTAAAAAAAAAAACTTATGTGTATTTCTTAAATCAAAAAGCATTTGGTATTTATGTTAACTCTTCATATAATAACATAAATTGAAAGTTCCTATATTTCATATAAATCCCAGTTTAAGCCCATCTAAGTAATATGTTTCACCTTATCATTTATTATAATGTATTTAAATGATGCTGAACTTACAAAAAAATCATGTTAACTCCAATTATGGCACAGATAACTTTGTATGTTACAAACAAACTGATAAAAGAAGTCTTCTGTCCGTATGGTTTCCCCATGATGCATTGATATAGGTCTGCGATTTGCCTTGCATATCTTACATAACTACCATCATAGCTGCTGTTTGAGAAAACTATTCAACACCTTCTGACCAATCACATTCCAGAAATCATCAGCTCTGTGGAATAAGGTTATATTTATTTCATATTCAACCCTAATACATAATAGCATAATAAATATAATCATAATTTATGGCAACTATGTTTAATACCTATTAAAGAAATATTGTAATATTATGCTATGACATAAACGTGACATGCTTAGTCTCTTTAATCACAGTAAGAACTGGTCACATACCTCATTTATTTTGTATTTGGTCTGTACCTTCTGACTTGTTTTCTATTACATAATGGACATGTGGGTTAAATAGGAAGAGGATACAAATTCACTGAGAATGAGCTAATGCTGTGCTCATTGCCAGTCAGTATGAAATGTTCTGTCTTTCTAAAGCAAAGGTGTGATTTGCGGTCACGGTGCCTCTGACTTCATAAGTGTCACTGAGACTTTCCTGGCAGTGAAGCGAGTGTGTGGTCAGTGTCTAACAGGCAGTTGAAATGTCATCGTTATCCTCTGAGAAGCATGGCTCAGAGATAACGTACCTATCAGATGAACGAGTGGCTGTCATTCTCTCTCTCTCTCTCTCTCTCTCTCTCTCTCTCCCTCTCTCTCTCTCTCACACACACACACACACACACACACACACATACACACACAGACACACAGATCTCCCAGCTTCTGAGTTCCTGTCATATCTACACTCTTCGTACAAGATTCCTGCTGCCTCTCTATATTAAATCATTCAGGTTTATTCCTCCCTAGATAGGGATAAACCAGCCCATTCTATGTAGCAATACATGTCTCGTTAATATTTATTAGACAGCTAATCTTTAGATGTGAAGAACGTCAATAAAAGGAGAGTGGTGTGTCTTTATAGAAAAATGACTAGCGGGGTTTTGGCTTAGGCAGCAATGCTAGGACATCTGACTGATGTACCTATTAACATTGTTAAAATGCATATACACAATCCCATACTTCCCCAGTGTGTTCATGTGCACGTGTGTGTGTGGAGGCTGTACGTATGCCCGTCTGCCACGCAGCTCAGTCATCGTTCATAACCCAGCAGAGTGAGTCAGTCCTGCCGAACTGAACAAAAACAGGATGCTGAGTGAGTTCCAAAAACAGATCATTACTCAGCAACGCAAAAGGCTAACCTTGTTATGAATCATCCAGATTTGTCTTTTTTCGATCAGATCCGTTTGGCTGAGCAAAAAGAGAGAGTGAATTTAAAGCAGATAGAGAATTCTGCATGACATTGCAGTTAGTCTGATGCATTATTAGAGTGTGGGCTAATTGCACAAAGCAAGTTTGAGAGAAGTAATTGAAGCTATTTTTAGGAAAAGAATAGCCTACTACAGAATTTGGGGGAGGACATATAGAGAGAAAGAGAGAGAGAGAGAGAGAGAGAGAGAGAGAGAGAGAGAGAGAGAGAGAGAGAGAGAGAGAGAGAGAGAGAGAGAGAGAGGAAGGGGAAGTATAGACAGAGAAGGGGAATGAGGGAAAGAGGGGACAGGGTTGCAGAGAGATTCTAAGAAGGGAGGGAGGGAAAACGTGGAGAGTGAGAGGGCATCGAGTGCATTTACTATTCAGCCAATGCTATGGCGGGAAAGCACAGGAGCAGGCTGGGGGGTTGGGGGTAAATGGGAGTCTTTTATCTCAAGTTTCCCACATCCTGCTGCCGAGTCTGAACGCGGCCACCCAATTTGAAAGAATGCCTGGTATGCGCCCATCTTCCTCGGCGCTCTGGTGGTGTGACTGCCATTGTTCGCTGTCTAAATAAAGCTGAAGAGCCATGGAGGGGATGGAACATCCAAAGCAGTGATTTGAGATTAATGAGGTTTTGTTTTTTGTTTGTAGATCTTCATAAACGCACCCCACCACCACCACCACCACCACACCCAAGCACACACAATCATGCTCATCCAACAGTAAAAAAAACAATAGAGTCATCCACATCAGGAGACAGGACAGCGACTCAACTTTGATGCCTTGCGATCATGCGGGCAAGCAACAAGGGCTCAGACTTTTTATCCATATGTTGTAATGGCATCACTATGTCTAGTACATAATGAAAGCTTAAAATCTTTTGAGTTAATGGAATTTGAAGGCATCCCATGTAGACATTTGGACCTCATATGTAACGTTTAGAAGTGGAAATAGTACAAAATTGGAAATTAGCATAAAAGTGGAAATTCGGCTTTTAAAGGTTCACGCATGTGACGACGTTAGGTTTTTTTTATTGCGTTAAATCTTTTATTTATACAATTTTATATAGTAGTGAATTTCAGAAATAAATCAAATTGTCAATAAGTCAAAAGCTTTCAAATGATAAACAATGAAGTAGAATTTTTTTTTTTTTTTTGGACAGGGAAAGTTTCAGTATTCTTTATACTCTTTAGCACTCTTTAGTACCATTTGTTCCCTAAAAATGTGCATTGCTTTCTTTAAATCTCTGCAGTACGGATGTCGGATAGCCCGCAATTCTAAAACGCAACAATCTAATCGAATTCTAATCTATGATGCCTAAAAGCTGTAATACATGAAGACAAAAAATGTATATATATAAATAAAAAATACATACACACACATATATATATATATATATCTATATATATATATACATATATATATATATATATATATATATAGAGAGAGAGAGAGAGAGAGAGAGAGAGAGAGAGAGAGAGAGAGAGAGAGAGAGAGAGAGAGAGAAAGAGAGTGTAATTTTTAAATTCAAACACCCCATAGATTAATCTCTAAAAGTTTTATCCAGTATAAAAAAAACAACTAATGATGCCATCACGACTCTTTTGTTTTGGGGCACTAACGTGTTTTGTCTCCTGACCACGAGGTGAACGATTTGGCGCGTTTTGATTCCCGCCACGTCGTCTATAGCACAGCCTACGTCGTATTCTATTTTCATATTTGATTGACGCGCGCACACAATAGCGAACCTCCTTCTCATTGGTCGAGCTCTCAACAGTAGGCGGAGCCATCCGTGACGCTCGCTACTACGTGTATAAGAACCTCGCGCCCCGCCTTTACGCTTTCAGAAAGCCGGTCTGTGTTTGTTTGTGTGTGTGAGGGGAAAAAACTCGCACGTTTCTTTCCTCTTTTCCATAGTAATATCACGAACTGTTTGTTTTTATATTCGAACCTTGAAGCTGAAACCACGTTCGGTTTTATATCCGACTCGTAAACCTGCTTTCTTTTCGAAAGGAGAAAACTCGTTTGAAAGGAGACGAAAATCCGCCTTTTTTTCCTCCTCAGACGACGTGGATTTTTTTTTACTCCGTGCTTCGTCTCGGTCGGATTCTCAAGGCTTTGGGACTAATTTCGTGATCTTCTTCTGCCTTTTTACGGATATTTACGATGCTGCTGTCTAAACTGAACACGTTCGCGCACATTTCAGCCGTCGACATGCCTGCGAAGATGCAGCTCCAAGTGCATCAAGGTTAGAGGACGTTTAGTGTCGTTATGGCGCGTGGGAGCCGCAGCGGACATGTTGATTAGCATTTAGCTAAAGACAAGCGCTGTGTGAAGGGGGGAGGGAGGGATACCCGGGGATTTGGGTCGTGTTTCTCACCGTATGTCACTGTTTTAACACCTTCTTGTGCTCTTTGTGGTTCTAGTGAAGGAAAAGGAGCCGTTTGAGAAGGTTTATCAGGTCGGTTCGGTGCTGGGAAGCGGTGGGTTCGGTACAGTGTACACTGGCCTGCGGATTGCCGACGGAGCGCCGGTACGGTATTTAATTATTTAATTTTATCTTGAACTTGGGTGTGAATTAAATTCTTAATGTGTAATTTAAAATGTGTGTGTACATATATTTTGACGTAAAGAATGCGGTTGTTGACTTTGGGTTTTTTTTTTATTATTGTTATTATTCAGGTTGCTATCAAACATGTGTCTAAGGAGCGCGTGACCGAATGGGGAGAATTGGTAAGAATTTCCATTTGCTACCTGGATTAAATGATTTGAATGATTTTACAAATCGACCCAGCGTTTGTTTCGGTTGAATTTCCCGTGTTGACGTTTGTGTTGTACGTGATTTGCAGCCCAACGGCGCGCGCGTGCCCATGGAGATCGTCCTGCTGAAGAAAGTGGGCACCGGTTTTCGCGGTGTGATCAAAATGCTGGACTGGTACGAGCGCCCTGATGCCTTTATCATCGTAATGGAGAGACCGGAAGCCGTGAAGGACCTTTTCGACTTCATCACGGAGAAGGGCGCGATGCCGGAGGAGCTCGCGCGTGGGTTCTTTCGCCAGGTGCTCGAGGCGGTTCGTCATTGCCACGCGAGCGGCGTCGTGCACCGCGACATCAAGGACGAGAACATCCTCATCGACCTGCGCACCGGAGAGCTCAAGCTCATCGACTTCGGCTCGGGGGCGCTACTCAAGGACACCGTGTACACCGATTTCGACGGTAAGAACGTTTATATGTAATGCACGTTTTTTTTTTTCCTCGGAAAATTTACGCAACATGCAAAATGTGTGTGTGTGTGCATAAAGACTCTTGTCTGTAAATCTTGCACGAGGAAGGCTACGATGACCTTCAGCCTTTAAATAGATTTAGCACGAGGTTTGAGCCTGAGAAGTCACGTTTTTTTATTATGGAAAAAAGGTCCAATTAACCGACAAGCGTCTCCGTAAGAAACGACGCTCCTGTTTTTAGTCGTTTCCATGCGCCCTCTGTTGGCCACAAGCGGCGTCGCTACAACTCAAAGTTTGTAAACACAAGTCACATGGCAACCGGTTTTCCCGCCCCGCCTCGTGCACACGACACATGACTGCGTAGGCTCACCTGGCCTAGCGTGCTGTAGTAGTGTTGTGTAAACACAGCCATAGAACATTTCCTGCACCATGCCCCACCTCTTTTACTACTAGTGTTTACTCTTTGCAATCAAAACAAAAAAAAAATTGCCTTGGTTTTTTTTTTTTTTTCAGACAGCGTTGTAATTTTGTTTGGTTTTGAGATTAACTTTTTCCCCCCTTCTTCTCAAACACAGGTACACGTGTGTACAGCCCTCCAGAGTGGATCAAATACCACCGGTACCACGGCAGGTCAGCAACTGTTTGGTCTCTGGGGATTCTGCTGTACGACATGGTGTGTGGCGACATCCCTTTTGAGCAGGATGAAGAAATCGTGCGCGGTCAAGTGCTCTTCAGGCGAAGGATCTCGACAGGTAACTATTTTTTTTATTTAACACTATTTGCAATAGGTGTACACTACAAATCAGTGACAATATAACAAGATGAGACGGACAATTCAAGTGACTTTAGAACCTCACAGAAGTAAAATGACTCCTCTGGTCTGTGATTATGGTACATGTGTTTAATCATCTGACTCCGTTTGGTTTTTTTTTGTTCACTTACATGTTTTCCTCTTTTCTCCTGTCAGAATGCCAGCAGCTCATCAAATGGTGTCTGTCTCTGCGTCCTGCCGATCGCCCATCTTTCGAGGACATAATCAACCACTCCTGGATGCAGAACACATCGGCGCCACCTACAGACGCCACAGAGATCCGGTTGCACAGTTTGAGCCATGAGGCGGTCACCGTATGCAAGTGATTCACTACATAGAGACTCGACACTACGTCAGCTGGCTAATAGCCGACGGCCGCCCTCCGAGCTGAGCAGCGCGGGAAACAAACGTTTCAAAGTGTGAAATGCTTGTTTTTCATTTGGTTAACACAAACGGCAGCTGTCTACGGGTGAGCCCAAGAGGTCTGGGATGTCCGACACCCCACTCCCGATCTCGGTCAAAAGCAGAGTCCGGCCCAGGAAGTGATGCCCGCCGCGCTGAGACGTGACCTGTGCAAACTTGAAGCGGTTCATGCGATGCCGAAGAGTTAAAAGGCATGCCTGTGAATGGACTGAGAAACCTCCACTGAGGAGGAAGCAAGCTTTCATTTAGTGCCTTCTGTGTGAGTGTCAGAAATAAATACTTGAATTAAGTAATAGCCACTGTACCACTGCTCCTTATCCAGATGTCACAATTTTATTTGCTTCCATCTCATCTGCACTATGCAGAGAGTAACCAAAACAACCTCAGATAATCTGTGCAGAATGACCGTCCGACACCTCTCTATCTCTCTCTCTCTCTCTCTCTCTCTCTCTCTCTCTCTCTCTCTCTCTCTCTCTCTCTGTCTCTCTCTGTCTGTCTGTCTCACACTCTCATATCCTGAGAAACTCAACACAACTACCACTTGTCGATACAGAAGCACACAGCAATGCAACTACGACGTGAGATAACTACAAACATTTGTCAATATTGTAAATATGTAATTGTCTTATGACTCTAAATTCCAAGACGAGGCCTGTAAGTAATATTTATTTCAGTGTTTTTCTTGAAAGCAAGATCTAAGTGGAATTATTTATTTATTTATAGCAGAACGATTTTTTTTTTGTTCGACGTTTGTCATTCCACACTGAAGGGTCCACAGCCTATTTAAAACTATTTTTAAAATATTTAAGAGCTGTTTTGAGCAGATGTGTACATACATGTAAATATTCTTTACAAGCACTTCCATTGTCTGACACAAGGAGTACTGAAATGTCTACTGAATTTTTTTTTTTTTTTTTTTTATTTAATTGTCTGCTGTGCATTGTTAGAGGAGTGTCATTGTGTATGTCGCACAAATGTCTACATGTTTGGAGTTTCACCTCTAGCATGACTGCAGCTTGAATTTTTATTTGATTTAATTTGATTGTAAATTGTTTAGGGAGTTATTTTTTTTACACAAGTTTCAATAAATATTTTTTTAAGTGCTGAATTGTGGCTGTCCTGAGTTTCTTTATCTGGTTCTTGTGTTATGTTCATTAAAAATATACTAATTACTAATAATTTATAATTCACTCATAGTGAAAGGATCACATGTAAGTTTATTTGTCACATACATACAGAGGATGACATGCAGTGAAATATTCTGTCTGGTATTCAAGTATAAAGCATTGTGTATCAAAATTGCAAGTGTAAAGATAATGGTGATTAATAGACATGACAAGGTCCATAAATACTGAATGATGAGTAGTTACGGATGTGTGGCGATGGCATATGTTCACATGTATAGCATCACTAATGCTGCTACCACTGAATATCCTAACAGGAAGAGAGAATGCAGAATTTTACTACAGAATCACTGGGGTATGTTGTACCACTTTTGGAAACAAGACCAGCTTGCACGTCTTGTTTCCAACGGTGCACAAAACAAAGTGTGATAAAGTGCGAAGTGAAAGTAAATGAGATCGAGAGCAAACGTGTGTCCTTCGAATCCCGCATCCTTTCCCCTTCAGTGAGTTTTTTTTTTTTTTTTGTCTTGACTATCTCACAAAGGCATACTGTTCAGGTACATAGCTCCTGTATTGACGTAGCAATGGGTCAAAAGTCATACTACTGCGATAAATATTGGCACCCTTGGAGTAGAAATTTCATGTCTCCTGCCAGGTGAATTCAATATCCAAGCATTCTCTACTGTTCCTTTTCACGTTCACCTTGCTCTAAAGAACATAAAAATGAACAGGACAAAAAATTCTCTTAGAAATCAAGCAAAAAGTGAACAATTCAATCAAAAGGAAACAAGACAGCGTCATTAATTCTTTGCATATCAATGGAGCTGGCATGTGATCATTCCACTCATTCCTGTTCCATTAGTTCTTCACACTTCCTCATAACTTTCAAAACACATTCAATAAACTGAAACCATCTCTGGAAGTAGATCTTCGCTACAGAGATCTACTGAGTTTAGAACCTTTATAGCCTCTTCAAATCCTTTTCGATTTGATTGTGCGTGTTTTCTGTCCATGTTCTCTATTTAGATTGCCTTCAAGTTCTCTCCCAAAAACATGCCAGTAAGTTGATGAATTCATAGAGTCAAGATAAATTGTCTCTTGGTGTGAATGAATGTGTTTATGATGTCCTGCAAAACCCACTGACCTCCCATCCTGGGTGGATTTCTGCTTCACACTGAGCGTTCCTAGGATAGTCTCCAGATCCACCATGACCATGGTCACTTAGTGAAAGTGACAGAGTGACCGAGAGGATGTTAGCTATAGCTACTGTAACTGTAGAAGAATGAACTGGTTTTTATTCAATCAGGAGATTTCTGATTTTTTTCTTTTTCCACCATTTAGCGATTTTATCATTTCAGAAATGAACACCAAACCAAGCAATATTTTTGTGTCATGTGACATCGCTACACAATGCATTCAGCTAAAGTAATGTGTCTTGAACCTGAGTACGGCGCTCAAAGAAAGTCGTTACATACAGTTTTTTTCCCCATTGCGGTTTGACCAACTCAAGTAGATTTCCGCTTTTTTTTCAGGCTACAATAATCCCAAAAAAACTGAGGTACTGTCTAATAAATTCTATAAATAATCAGAATTTTTTTTAAACCTCAAAAATTGAACTGATTCCTTTCCTGCTCACTGCCTTTGCACTTTGTGTAAGCTTTTTTGTATAGTTTTGTATTTGCGATAATTATTCCAACTTACATATGGTCTTTGATGACAACAACCTCCTAATCAATACGCAATTATCAGATTGTATCTGACTCTAGAAAGGACATTATTCATTATATCACCCTCTGGTGTTTATAACAGTTTATGATCACACCCTGCAGTGTCACCCAAATGAGGATGAGGTTCCCTTTTGAGTCTGGTTCCTCTCGAGGTTTCTTCCTCTTCCATCTAAGGGAGTTTTTCCTCACCACAGTCACCTCAGTCACCTCAGTCATGTTCATTGGGTTTAAATATAAGTCTAATATTAATCTTGAATTTTGTATAATAAACTTTTTGTATTATATTTCTTATGTTCTGTAAAGCTGCTTTGAGACAACGTCCATTATTAAAAGCGCTATACAAATAAAATTGATTGGAATTGAATCGAAGTTCAGCGTAATCAGCGTAGCATTTTGCAGGGAAAGCAGCTTTGGCGTTTGCATAAAAGTCACATTCGTACCTGATTTTGTTCCTTTGTGCAAGATCTGTGATGCTTGACATACTATACAGTATACACAATATAAGATAACACACAACAGAACGCTCATGTTTAGAAGCACCGCTTCACGCATTTCTAGCACCGGAACTGCTGACAAGTTGCCATGGAGACCATGGTGTCAATCAGTATGAGAAATGACACACCCACACAGTTCTGCTCAGTAAGAGAGGATTTTTTTGCAGCTTTTATTTATCATTAAATTCATTCATACACTCATTTTCTACCGCTTTATCCGAACTTCTCGGGTCACGGGGAGCCTGTGCCTATCTCAGGTGTCATCGGGCATCGAGGCAGGATACACCCTGGACGGAGTGCCAACCCATCGCAGGGCACACACATACACTCTCATTCACTCACACACTCACACACTACGGACAATTATCCAGAGATGCCAATCAACCTACCATGCATGTCTTTGGACCGGGGGAAGAAACCGGAGGCGGGAATCGAACCCCCAACCCTGGAGGTGTGAGGCGAACGTGCTAGCCACTAAGCCACCGTGTCCCCCCTTGTTACAAAAATAAATGAGTATTTCATTTTAAGGACCGTTTTTGTTCAGTGTGTAGGGATTAGCGGAGTGTGGGATGTAACGATCGCTGATGTTTGGTCAGTTCCTGATAGAAAGATGTGATGTGAGACGGTATGTGTGTTGAAATACAATGTGTAGGTTCCTGCTCGGTTCTTCTGGTCGTTTTGTATCTGTAATCGTAGATATTACAAGGAATCACTGAAGATGGATAGTAAAACATGCACTTTCTAGAGAGTTTATACAGAAAAATAAAGAAAAGAAGAAAAAGCAGAAGCAAAAATTTGCTCCTGGCTGTGCATGTGCACCTTGCAGATATTTATAATTCTTCACATTTCAACACTGGAAGGATGATTGATGGTTTTGATTTATTTGTGTTGACGTGGGGACATTTTCCATAATTGACTGTCGGGCGTTTGCCAATGGCCTTCAACAAAAGAGCTGAATAGCAGCAAGGTGGAGTTGGATGCCTGTGATCCATGACAGTGTGAACAGAATGCTGAATCATGGCTGTTATGCAACTGCCTCAAGACACTTTGTGCAGAGGGGCAGGATTTGCTTACCAAGCTTTAAGAGTGCAGAGGTACAGAATGTCCTGTTATTTGTCTTTCAGGCCCATGTGGAATTTTGCATGTTCTCCTTCTGTTCTTGTAGTTTTCGCCTGGGTTCTCTGTACTTCCCAAAAACACTGTACTTCTGTGATGCCTTGAGATCTTGAGGTCTGGTGTCTGATCCAGGATGTCTAACGTTCCTTGTGCCCACTGATCCTTGTGTGTGATGCTCTTCTGCTCACTACAGCTGTAAAGAGTGGTTCTTTTAATCACCATATGTCAAATCAAATCTGAGCTTTCTCATCAATAGAACCCAGAGGACTGGTCCAACCAGATCTTGTCTTTTAAAATGTTATGAGGCTCAGTGGATAAGGTGTTGGGCTACTGCTTTAGAGGTTGTGAGTTTGAATCCCAGGACCACCAAGCTTCTGGGCTCCTGAGCAAGGCTTGTAACTCTCAGTTGTATAAAATGAGATAAAAATGTAAGTTGCCCTGGATAAGGGAGTCTGTTAAATGCTATAAATGTGTGGCTTCTGCTTGGTTGGAATAAAAACTTGTACACTCTGTTCTAGAGAAGACTGGACACCAATATTCTAGACAATGTTTTGAGGGAAAAATCACAAGAGATCAGTAGTTTCTGAAAAACACATCCTAACTCATCTGGTGCCATCAACCAAGTCGTGGTCACAGTCACTGAAATCACAACAACAATAACCTTACACAGAATTTTAGTGGTCGATTTGAACAATACCCTTGATTTTGAGTGTAATAAAGTCTGAGTCTGAAAGATTTTGAGTTTTGGATCTGGCATGAGTTTGTCGAGCTTGTCGAGCAGGTTTGAATGTCCATTGGTGTTGCTTTTGTCATGCTGACCTGCACCCCAGATCCTAACAGGAGCGTGGCTTACGGTTTCCATGACATAACATGGAAAAATAATTAACAATGCTCTAACGCACACACAGCATCACTCAGAACAGCTATGATGCTGCTGATACGCAACGAAAGGGCTTCTAAGATTACTTGTTTTTTTAGATAAGAACCGAATTGACCTTCTTAAGGTCATTTTACAGAATGGCAGCAAACACATTGAGAACAATGCTGTGCTTGGGATTAGGTGAACTCATTGACTTATTCATGTACACACATACAAGTGTGTGTGTGTGTGTGTGTGTGTGTGTGTGTGTGTGTGTGGCAGGGGTGCTTTGGCACATGACACATCTATGTAATTGGTCTCACTGGGCCTAAGTGTGCTGGCAACGCCACTATGCCACACTGCCTATTGTTCATGTATACACAGAATGTGTGTGTGTGTGTGTGTGTGTGTGTGTGTGTGTGTGTGTGTGTGTGTGTGTGTGTGTGTGTGTGTATGTGTGTGTGTGTCATTGTGATGGTGTGAGAGTGAGTGTATGTGTCAGCATAGTCATGACACCATGTTTGGAATGGTTTGCGTACTCCATTGCTCTTGTCATGTGCCTCGGGGTTTGTACTAATGCCCCACCATCTTGAACAGGCTTAATTTTTAAAAGTTCAAAAGTTAAAAAATATTAAAAATCTGCTTCATTGTGAATTTCAAATCATAGAAGGTGTGACTTCAACAAAAACTGAAGGGGTGATAGAAAAAGAAAGTGAACATATCAAGCAGAAAAGAAAAGTGATGGGGGATAAAATGATAAAAATGTCAGAACAAACAGAATCACACACACACACACACACACACACACACACACACACACACACACACACACACACACACACACACACACACAGCAATCCACATGTGAATCCACAAAACCCGTATACAGTTTGTTTTGAGAAAAAAGGGACAGCTTGGGGGCGGGGCTTGTTTCTGGGCTGTAAAAAAATGACATATTTAGCCATGATATTACAAATAATTACAAATTTCTTAGGTACAATTAACATGGCTCTAGGATCATTATTACATAGTGCTTTTAATAAAGAGTAAATTAAAGTAATTTAAATTATATAATAGAGATAATGTAAGCTAGGTAGCTAGTTAAGTGCATTAATAGGATTAACAGGATAAAGGAACTGTGCTATTCTGATTATGAGTAAATAGACCCTTTATTTTTTTTTTGTTTGTTTTGTTTAGTTTTGTCAGTGTTGAATAGATCCCCAGTCATCTGTGCACACTAATTTATTCTGCCAGTACTAAATATTTGTCAGACGAACACCATAGGGACACTGTGGGCAGTTCAGGAGGTGGGGTTTAGAAAGAGAAGCTCATGGTGTAGTTACTGTTTCAGTGGGAAATTGCGTTGGGTTGGAAGGAACATACCAAGTAAAAGGTTCTGTTTTGCGTAAATGAACAAGAAGTACTTTACTCACTCACTCACTCATTTTCTACCGCTTATCCAAACTACCTCGGGTCACGAGGAGCCTGTGCCTATCTCAGGCGTCATCGGGCATCGAGGCAGGATACACCCTGGACGGAGTGCCAACCCATCACAGGGCACACACACACTCTCATTCACTCACACACACACACTACGGACAATTTTCCAGAGATGCCAATCAACCTACCATGCATGTCTTTCAACCGGGGGAGGAAACCGTAGTACCCGGAGGAAACCCCCGAGGCACGGGGAGAACATGCAAACTCCACACACACAAGGCGGAGGCAGGAATCGAACCCCCAAAGCTGGAGGTGTGAAGCAAACATGCTAACCACTAAGCCACCGTGCCCCCCAGAAGTACTTTACATGGTGGCTTAATCTTTAGCATATTTCCTTATGGTTGAGCAGGGCCTGGGATTCAACCTTAGTACAGTACCTTAACCACTGACCTACCACTTCCCTTATTCCTGCCTCTGCCCTTTGTTTGTATATCTTCCAGGGTCTCCTTGTGCTTCAGAGGTTTCCTCTGGCATCTCTGGTTTTCTCCTCATGCTAAAGACATGCCTTTTAGGCTGATTGGAATCTCTAAATTGTTCCCTGGCATCCTCTCCATCGTGTCCCCTGCCTTATCCCCTGTGTAGGATAAGATGGATAGACGGTTGTTAATCCTATTTCCTGCCATGCAGCTACGAATAAAAATGTCTCAGGTGACCAGACAAGTGACATACTGCACCTTTAAATTGTTTATTTTCACAACTGTGACCTACTGCATATCGATATGAATTATATAACATAAAAGAAAATAAAAGATCATGTTATGTATATTCTGAAAAATAAATTCATATGGATTGTGTCTAATTATTTCCTCAACTCAGTCACTTCATGTTGCAAACACTGAAAATCTCTGGATAGTACTCTGGAAAAGAACTACATCTTTATTATTATTATTGTGTGTGTGTGTGTGTGTGTGTGTGTGTGTGTGTGTGTGTGTGTGTGTGTGTGTGTGTGTGTGTGTGTGTGTGTGTGTGTGAACAGCATCGTGAGAATGAGCTCAGCACTTGCTTCCACGCTGCTCTTGCGAGGTTTCCAGGGTTGTGCGATGCTAAGAGGACTGGAATGCAATCCCGTGCTTGACCCTGGCTCTCGCTCCCTTCTCTACCTGCTCACACTCTTCCACTTGTCACCGTTCTGGCACTTTGTGAGAAAACACACACACAAACACGCCCCCTCCGGCTTCCCAGCATTCCTAGTCCTGTGACTCAATTCGTTCTCAGCAGCTGAGTGCAGATCTGTCACCGAGGATAAAGGTCAGCTCGCTCTCACTCATCCGGAACCCAGCTTACTTCAGATCAGACCTTAAAGTGCCCCTGAAATCAAACTGTTGTGTTTCGGTGCTTCTTGTACCACTCCTTTAGTTTTAATACCAATTTATTAGTGTATGTATAAAAAAGTCTGTATGTATTTTTTATTTTTTTCGTTTTAATTCGAACAATTCTTCGCTTCTGAGAAAAACAGTACGGTATTTTTGGCTGAGTCATTATGTACTAGTCTTGTATTCAAACAGTTAAATGTGCTGCAGACCCAGGGGGCGGGTCTTGTTCTATAGTAGTGGCTCTTTAACAGCGAACGAGTTCTGTTGGTTCATTTCTGGTCCCGTGACTTCTTGCACAATAAACACTGGGCTTCTCCATAAATCAGAGTAAAGACCAGCATCATGTAATTGGGGTATTGAAGCCTTCATTAACACCACATACACATTACAGCACAGTGGAATTGTTTTCTTCTTGTATACCAATTAAGGAGGTTGGGGTTTGAGCACAGGGGCAGCTATGATACAGTAACCCTGGAGCAGAGAGGTTTAGGGGCCTTGCTCAAGGGCCAGACAGTGGCAGCTTGTCGGTGCTAGGGCTTGAACTTCAATCAACAACCCAGAGCTTTAACCACTTGAGCCACCACTGGCCCATGATACAATACATTTTCGATTAGTGATCACCACAAGTCTGATCTAAAATGAGTTAGCACTCTTTCAGTGTGTAATTTCAGTGTTTCCAGTACACAGAATTTTAGTGATTGAAGATTTTGCCACCTTCAAATTTTGAATGATGATGAACAAGCACTCGGGGTGTCTTAAGCACTATTCGGACGGGATTAGTTTTACGTGGGGACGTGGAGTAATGCGATTTTACCTCAGGACGTCTGTAATATTAATTGGCCAATTCACACGGGACAAGACATCTCAGTAAAACTAGCAGAAGTGGGAGGGGTAACTCGCTTTATGCAACACAGTAACCTCCTTGTCGTCATGTGCGTATGAAGTTGCTTCCTGTTTCAAGCACCTCCATGCTTGCAAAACGTGCCAAATACTACTTTTAAACAGGAAATGACAGAATTTTACCGTACATATTTACAGCGGGTCTTTTCGGTCGGGATCAGTATTACCTGAGGTAATTTTTCCGGACCTTTTTACAGAAGGTAAAAGTCGCCGTTATCTTTACTGACATTGTCCGTAATGATTACCGAGATGGCACATTCGGACGGGACAAAAATCACCAAGAAGCTCTGGTAATAATTACTTTACCCCTACGTCCCCACGTAGAACTAATCCCGTCCGAATAGGGCTTTAGATTGCAGAAATGGGTTTGGTATCACTATTTACTTCTTAGACAGAAACATTTAATTAACCATTTATTTTTATTTATTTTTGGAACATTTCTATGAATATGTTGCCTCGTGTCTACGACGGAAAATGTTTACAGCTGTTGTCATGTACATTAAGATGTAAGTCAGAACCTTGTTTCATGGACGTTTCATAACATAGCACCCAATGATAAACTGATAAAAAAGTGTGAAGTATTGTTCTACAATTCCAAAGTTTGTCTGTAGGGTAGGCAATGACATCTGTGAAGCAACTTGGATGGTTGTCCACTGCCTTCAAAAAGTCACGCTTTTTTCAAAGGTGGCTAAATCACAGACTGATGGCTGAGTCCAGATTTTACTTACACAACTATTAAGTAGTGTTAATTAAGTCTGTCATTGAGATATGTTAGAGATGTCTGCTAGATGTTGGAACGTGGCTGTTGGCATTTGTGATCATTCAGCTGCCTGAGCATTAGTGAGATCAGACACTGATGTTGGGATGGTGAGGAAGTCTGGACCGTTCCTGTTCATCCCAGAGTGCTCATTGGGGTTAAGTTCAGGGCTCTTTGTAGGACACACGAGTTCTAACACTCATTCTTAAGATATACACCTTCCCATGTGATTGGATGACACTCATTTTGTTCCAGGATTAAAGCATCAAGCCCAAGAATGGACCAGAATCTGTTACCTCAACCGTATGCAGGCCTGCAAGCCGCTTTGACCCTCGACCAGACGCACCTCTTTTACCCTGACCAACAGGCGAAAACAAAGCGTGGCCGATCACGGATCGGCTCTAAAGGTCATCGTCCTCTCAGGGCAGCGAGGACAGAAGCAGACACCCATCAATTTCTCAGTCTTCCTATTTGGAAATTGGTGGAAACCAATATCTCAAACCAGCACAGCAAGCACAGCAAACACACAAGCCCTTGTGATTCATCTCTTAGTAAACAGCAGTCAAGTCTGTGCTAAGGAGCGTTAGGATGAGCGGGTTTAGTCTGAAGGGCTCCGCCCACTTTACCCCCTCCCAGTGTAGTTAGTCATGGCTGTGTGTGTGACTTGAGAACCGCCAAAGCGTCTGTTCCCATGGGAGTGTGAAACCAATGAAGAGGTAACGAGCACAGCAAACTGTAATAAGTGCTGTGTAAATGAAAGTGTTGTATTAACCCACAATGCAACAGAACTGATCCGAACTTACGTGTTTACTGTGGACTGGAATTTTAATCATGTCCCAACATGCAGGAATACATTGCAAGAAATTACAAAGGAATTTTGTGTCTTTGTTATTATGAAGAATTCTTTTAAAACTATTCAGCTTCAATTATTAATTAGTATAGTTTTTTTTGCTAGGGATTAATTTGGCTTTTTTATACGAATGACCAAATATTGCACATTGTGTTCTACTCCTATTATTATTATTATTATTATTATTATTATTATTATTATTATTATTATTATTATTATTATTATTATTATTATTATTATTATAACAACCAGTTCAGTTAAGATTTTTTCTTATAAAAACTTTACTAAAACATAAAAAAAAAATGTTTTACGTATTTTATGGAGCATGTAATAAAACTACAATTATTAATAATGTAAATATAAGTTTATCAAAATTACTGAATTAAAATAATAAATAAAATAATATATAATTAAAAAATTAAATAAAAACAGTATAATAGTATAATATATATTTTATATATATATATAAAACAAAAAAAATAATTCATGTATATATATATATATATATATATATATATATATATATATATATATATATATATATATATATATATATTGTTTTTGGCTGTGATATATTTGTTATTTAATACTTTTAATATTTGCATTTTTTCTGAAACATGAATAACAAGCTCGTTTTTTGCAAACTTGTAGCTCTGCATCTATTATGTGAACATAAAGAACACACACAAACATGCACACCTGTATCGAGGCCTTCTGCTTTCCCATCAACCCCTCCTCCTCCCTGCTGCTTTCCCGTAAAGCCATGATTCACTTCCTCATTCCACTGTGACTGATGTGCGCACATGCAACATGCAAGTACTCGCTTTTGCTTCCCTTTCCACACACACACACACACACACACACACACACACACACACACACACACACACACACACACACACACACACACACACACACACACACACGGCTTGCAGGTGTCCCCTCATTAAAAATTACTCCCAGCATGTCTCTAGATTTATTATTGCACTACATAAACCTTCTGATTCCTCATTTTCCTAATTTTGGTATGGTTTCTGCTTGCCCTAGGTTATCAGCCCATCTGTAGGTTTCAATGCATGACCCAGGGTGTTGCTCAAGGTTAAAATGTTTTGCATGTCTTTCCCACACATTCCCGTGCGCAGGTCATAAATGTCGAAATCTGAGGAATCTGTATTTCATAACGGAACAAACTTGTGTAAGAGATTTGTTCTGTCCTGTTGTGAGAGCAGGAAATAGCCTTATGTTCCTTAGAGGCAGCAAAGGGCATCTTCAGGGTGACTTCCTGTCAGTCCTCATAGGTGACATTGCAGCATATTTTCACATTGGGAGGCCAGTGCAGAAGTGACACCAAATCGAGGTCAACGGTTGTCCGAAAGCTTGGCGTGTTCAAGCCTAAGGACATGTTATGTGTTTGCAAACAAAGAGCAGGTCAAGTGATCTGGTCATTATTGCCGAAAGCGAATTTAGCCACTAATCCTGGATTTCTCTATTCTAAATAATGAGATCAGAATGTAATCATTTTAAATTAGGCTTTAAAGCCAAGCTGCTTAGATGTTTCTCACTAGATACTGACTTATTTTTGTTTCTATTTATTTGCAGATTTTACGTATGTCGATTAGACCAAATTAGTTATTTAAAACTAATATTTTCCCAGATTATACAATTCTCAGTGCCATCATTTATTTAAACCAAATTAATGTTCTTTCACAGCTTTAGGTGGTTCATGGTTCATGGTTCAATCCCTGTGTGTATATGTAGGCTTCCATCATATTCCTCTCTTCTCCCAACCCCCCAAAAAACGCATGCTTAAAGTGCATCGGATAAGCAAACTTACCCCTAACTGCCCTTAAGCATCAAATCCAGACTTCACACCCTGTATTCCAGCCTTCACACCCTGTCTAGCATAAAAGCAGTTACTGAAGACATACAGTATGAATGAACAAATGAATTGTCGGTTGAAAGTGAACAAGGGTGTGTTCCTTAAAAGAGGATTTGGAAGACAAAGACTCACAGTTTCATGTCAATTAGACTTAATTAAATATTCTGTTGTTCCTAAAGGAATTCAAAGAATGCCATTTTTTTTAGTACCTTTGTTTATTTTCAAAATGATTTACTTTAGGTCCTGCCTCACAGGCGTCCTAAATCATCCTTAACTCACGTTACTCGGGTCTGTATGCGGTTTCAGGTTTCTTCCACTAAATGTACCTTTCCTTCAGGTTCTCGAATTTCCTTCTACCTCAAAAAAACACGACAGTCTGTAGACGTTAAATTGTTAAAAACGTGTGATTGAGCGATGACATCTTACAAACGAATGGCAAATATGTCAATTAAATAAAAAAAAAACCTGTCTATTCTTCGGGTAGGGAGTAATTTAACGGTGTTTACGTCAAGTCAGGGATTACATTTAATTCTAGTCCAGGATTATACATTGTCCACATTGTAACCTCAAATTTAGGTAATTTATATTTATATGTGGGGAATTTATAGTAAATAAACAATCTCTAACAATGGATGTATGGTATAGTACAGGTTAAATGCATCCCTGTGAAGAGCTCACCTTTTGAGGTGACTGAAGGTGGCTTCTGCAGGACTAGAGTCAGGGTTTCAATGCTACTAAACATCCTCATAGTCTTTCAGACATCCTTGTGGAATTATAGACATGCCCAAGGCCTTATAGACATCCTCATGGCCTTCTAAACATCCTCATGGTTTTATAGCCACCTCATAACTTTATAAGCATCCTCCTGGTCTTATAGGCATCCTCATGACCTTATAGCCACCCTCATATCCTTATAGACATCCTCATGTTTTTATAGCTACCTCATAACTTTATAGTCATCCTCCTGGCCTTATAGACATATGCATGGCCTTATAGGCATCATCATGGCCTTATAGGCATCCTCATGGTCTTCTAGCCATCTTCATAACCTTATAGACATCCTCATGGTTTTATAGCTACCTCATAACTTTATAGGCATCCTCCTGGCCTTATAGACATATGCATGGCCTTATAGGCATCCTCATGGTCTTCTAGCCATCCTCATAACCTTATAGACATTCTCATGGTTTTATAGCCACCTCATAACTTTAAAGGCATCCTCCTGGCCTTATAAACGTATACATGGCCTTATAGGCATCATCATGGCCTTATAGGCATCCTCATGGTCTTCTAGCCATCCTCATAACCTTATAGACATCCTCATGGCTTTATAGCCACCCTCATAACCTTTTAGGCATCCTCGTGGCCTTATAGACATCCTTACAGCCTTCTAAACATCCCCATGGCCTTATAGGTATCCTCACAGCTTTCTAAACATCTTTGTGGCCTTATAGACATCCTCATGGCCTTATAGATATCCTCACAGCCTTATAGCCACCCGCATAACCTTATAGGCATCCTCATGGACTTATAGACATCCTCACAGCCATATAGACATCCACAGCTGGAAGTGGAGACCCATGAACTTCACATATAGTAGTCTATGGTCTTTAATTGTATTTATAGTGCTGTTGCTGC
This sequence comes from Tachysurus fulvidraco, assembly GCF_022655615.1. NCBI lineage: Eukaryota > Metazoa > Chordata > Actinopteri > Siluriformes > Bagridae > Tachysurus > Tachysurus fulvidraco. The sequence goes on from NC_062531.1 coordinate 5,037,704, forward strand.
TGTGCTGAAAATGAAACTACCACCTATGGTGTCCTCTTTGGGGTAGAGTCGGACTAATAAGGTATGCCTATAGTAGGTGTACCTGGCCAACGGTTATACATACAAGGCAGGTGGATGTAATAAATTGGTTAGGGGTGTTGCATGATTCTATGACGATTCTCGTTGCATTTTCATGGCATATTCCAACCTAAACGTGATACACTGATCCAAAAAAACAAAAACACTGTACATTTCCTAATCAGTTACTGACGTTACACAAGTAGATGTTTTATGTTAATACCCACACTGTGCCGTGTGCACCAATAGTTCCGGTAAGGTTATGACAACAGACCACGTGGCTGGACAAGAGTGGAAATATCCAATATTGTGTAATAAAATATAGCGTGATAATACTAACTGATAAGGGCATACACAGGAAGGATGAACCCTCTGGCCTTGATAATGGTTCACTGGGTATGTGATGGACTTTAAACCTTGTAGTGAGCGGGAGACCAGAGCGGAATGTGCACTATTCCTTTTGAAATGTCGATGTAGGTGTGTGCGTCTGTGTGTGTGTGTGTGTGTGTGTGTGTGTGTGTGTGTGTGTGTGTGTGTGTGTGTGTGTGTGTGTGTGTGTGTGTGTGTGTGTGTGTGCGTGCGTGTTAGTGAGGCGTGTCACCTTAATCTCGGATCAACACAGAGCCACATTCCAAACACCCACAGATGGGTTTCCTGTTTCAGTTATGCAGAACTGAAAGCTAAGGATCGACAGGTTAAGGGTCCCTAGTGTGAAACCTTCGTTGTTGTTATCTTTATTGTTATGGTCTCCGTGTTGTCTTTTAAGATTCGACATTTTAGACTGTTAGAAAAGATAACCACATGAAATACAATGCAGAACTAATACATAGGGAATAAAACACAACACTACACAACATACTGTTATAGAAAAATAATCAATGATGGGAAGCAGAGTAATTATTAATACCAACCCGGAAATACTTATTTTACAAAAGGAAGAGATGCCTGGGGGGTGGAGAACGTAGGAGACCTATGACGAGAGAGAACGGGAGAGACCGAGACGAGAGAGAACGGTAGAGACCGAGACGAGAGAGAAACGGGAGAGACCGAGACGAGAGAGAACGGAGAGACCGAGACGAGAGAGAACGGAGAGACCGAGACGAGAGAAACGGAGAGACCGAGACGAGAGATAACGGAGAGACGGAGACGAGAGAGAACGGAGAGACGGAGACGAGAGAGAACGGAGAACGGAGACGAGGATGAGCACGGAGAGACGGAGATCGAGAGAGAACGGAGATACCGGAGACTATAGAGAACGGAGAGACCGAGACGAGAGAGAAACGAGAGACGGGACGGAACGGAGGACGGAGACGAAGAGAACGGATGAGATGAGGACGAGAGAGAACGGGACTGAGACGGAGACGGAGAGAGAACGGAGAGAACCGGAGACGCGAGAGAACGGAGTATACGGAGACGAGAGAGAACGGAGAGACGGAGACGATGAGAGACGGAGAGACGGAGACGAGAGAGAACGGCGAGACCGGATGCAGGAAGAGAACGGAGATGAACGTGAGACGAGAGAGAACGGAGGAGGACCGGAGACGAGAGTAGAAAGGAGAGATACGATACGAGAGAGAGAGAGACGAGAGAGAGAGAGAGACGAGAGAGAGACGAGAGAGAGAGAGAGAGAAGGAGAGAGGAGAGAGAGAGAAGGAGAGAGAGAGAGAGAGAGAACGGAGAGACGAGACGAGAGAGAACGGAGAGAGGAGACGAGAGAGATAGAGAGAGAGAGAGAGAGAAGGAGAGAGAGAGAAGAGAGAGACGAGAGAGAGAGAAGGAGAGACGAGAGAGAGAGAGGAGAGAGAGAAAGGAGAGAGAGAGGAGAAGAGAGAGAGAGGAGAGTAGATAGAGAGAGAAAAGAGAGAGATGAGAGAAAATAGAGAGAGAGAGAGAGAGAGAGGGAGGAGAGAGAGAGAGATAGAGGGAGAGAGAGAAGAGAGAGAGAGAGAGAGAGGAGAGAGAGGAGAGAGAGAGAGAGAGAGAGAGAGAGAGGAGAGAGAGAGAGAGAGAGAGAGAGAGAGAGAGAGAGAGAGGAGAGAGAGAGAGAGAGAGAGAGAGAGAGAGAGAGAAGGAAGATGATAGAGAGAGAGAACGGAGAGACGAAGAAGATAAGATATAACTTATATAGATAGAATAAATAGGATAGAGATATAGAAAATTTATAAAATAAAAAAAAATAACTAAACAAAACCACAACAAAACTAAAATCTATACTACCTATCTCTATCCTTCACTTTCTATATATCTCTCTTATAACTCTCTCTCTCATCTCTCTCTCTCCTCCCTCTCTCTCTCTCTCTCTCTCTTCTGCTCTATCTCTCTCCTCTGGCTCATCTCCTTCTCTCTCCTCTCTCTCTCCCTCTCTCTCTCTATATCTATCTCTCCTGCCTCTTGCCCCCCCCCTCTCTCTCCTGCCTCTTGCCCCCCCCTCTCTCCTTGCCCCCTCTCTCTCCTGCCTCTTGCCCCCTCTCTCTCCTTGCCCCCTCTCTCTCCCTCTCTCCCCCCTCTCTCTCTTGCTCTTTCTCTCTCTTGCCCCCCCTCTCTCTTTTAGTTAATTAGACCAAAACCTAGATGTCAGAGTTGTATAAACATTTTTTACACATCAGTTTTATTGTTAAATTTTTTTTTTCTTTTTTACAAAATGTTAGAAAAAATGTGTTAGTCTTCAACTGAGTTTGTTGTTATTATCTTAACTTTTCAAAAGTCAATTTGACTTTTTTTTATATTTATTTATTTATTTTTTAACAAATGTACAAACTTTTTTTTTTGTATATTTTAACTGTAATTAACCTAGTAACCAAAGTCAACCTAGCTAGCTGACTACCAAATTATCTACATATCATCTATTAAAATTAATTCGGTTCTAAATCTGTTGAAGTACAATAGTAATCGAGTCTTATATAATAAGACCTACTACATATCCACAAGCAGGGGCGGTTCTAGGATTTCATCTTTAGAGGGGTTTAGACCTCAGTGAGAATTTAAAACGAGAAGAGTTTTATATTATATATTATATGACTACATATAAAATGTGGAAAGAAGATGTCTCTGTCTAGAGGAAGTCATCCACCAATAATCTGTGACCAGGTAAGGAAGGCTTTAGTCACAGAAACAACCAAGCACCCAAAGGTAAAGATAAAGGAGGTGGAGAGTTTGAGATGCACTGCTGAGGTGGGAGAAGTTGTTCAGTACAACCAGATCTGGAAGAGTCCAGAAATCTGGGCTTTATAGAAGACTAATGATCCATTTAAAACGCTTGTTTGGAGACTGAACCAAATGTGGGAAAGGGTTCTTTGGTCTGATGAGACCCAAAGCTGCTTATCAGTATGAGAACAGTCTGATCTCATTATTATTATTATTATTATTATTATTATTATATATTTACTTTATTCAGTATGGTCTGTAAATTTTATTTAAGGCATATATAACACTTATAAATGTGGACTGGAGTTCATGTCTGGTGAATATTTATGTAAGTAATCACACCCCAAACAAGGACATTCAGATATGGCCAAATTGAGAGGTCAAAAATATTAGCTTTTGTCGACGCAGCTATTAGCTGAGATATCTGAGATAACTCAGAGATGACAAACATAACCGTTTGTTTTCCTTTCAGTTTATTTTCAAACTTTCAACCCCAGAGACTGCTTGAGCGAATATATGTGTATTTATGTATTTAAAAAAAACTGTTCCTTCGAAGAGCCAGTACTTCCGCCGTTGACTCACTTCCTTCCTGCAGTGAAACTCTTCCTGTGTTTCTTCACCAATCTGCCATTCTCCAGCACTGCCAAAGCTGCTGGTGTAAAAGAGGGGCGCCTGGCAACGCTGCTAATCTGCCCACAGCCTGAAGAACTCCCATTCACGCCGTTTCTTTCCTCTTTCCTCTCGTCTGGACCGTGGGCGGCTCACGCAGTCACTCTCTGTCCTTGGCATGGAGTTTTTGTATTAACACTCAGCATGGAGGAGGACGGCGACGTGACAGACCTTGAGCTATAACAGGATGCCAGTCTCTGAGCAAAGTACAGCCTTGTTCAGGCTCTTTCATTCACTGATGCACTCAATGAGGCTCTGTGGTAGATGCAGTTCGCAGACACACACACACACACACACACACACACACACACACACACACACACACACACACACACACACACACACATCCCTTTTTTCAGTTCACCGGCTAGAATTTTCTTTACAAACCTGTTTCCTATATCAATAGCAAATCGAGTACAAATATATATGAAAAAAAAGTCCAGTATTACTTTTTTTTTCTTTTAGAGTCAAAATATCAATGGCATTTTCAGCTATCATAATGCGAGCCTAATGTAGAAGATATAAAATTTCAGAAAATGGACACAACTAAGAAATACATACAGTAAATAAATCATTTTAAAATATTCTATATTTGCCAAGAACGTCAGATATCAATTAATCAAGGTATAGACAAGTGACATTATCTGTTTTGTTATCTGAAAAGTGAGCAAAGGGCAGCGTGATATTTACCCCAATAGGCTTTGCTTAGCACTTTTATCCACTAGGTTCAAAAATTTTTAATGGTGAGTGAAAGCTGACCAACATCTAGAAAGACGAGCAAAACAATAGGACGTCGATATCTATCCAGCCTTTAAAGAAGGTTTTTTTGTAGTGATAAGTTGTGGTCTGATTGATTTTGCTAAATTTTGCTGTGGCTTTTTTAATTTTCAGAAATTGTTAGTTTTTTTATGCTTTTGATGGGAAACTACTTAAATTGGTGAGACTCTAAGCGTAGGATTCTTCTTTTAAACTCCTACCAGTGAAGACACATACAGTACAGTATGGAATGACTTTCTCTGAATGCTGTACTCGTGTTCATTCGTTGTACGTGAGCATAAAGCAAAGAGGGCTTTGTGATGGTCACGTGACACATCTTGGCCCAAATCTGTCTGAAAATCTGTCACAGTCACTTAAAAGAGCTCGAATGTAAAATGCATGAAGTTGTTAATGAGTTCTTTATAAAGATTAAGTTTTATTGAATTGTTGGTGAGGGGCACGGTGGCTTAGTAGTTAGCACGTTTGATTCATACCTCCAGGGTTGGGGGTTCGATTCCCACCTCCGCCTTGTGTGTGTGGAGTTTGCATGTTCTCCCAGTGCCTCGGGGGTTTCCTCCGGGTACTCCGGTTTCCTCCCCCGGTCCAAAGACATGCATGGTAGGTTGATTGGCATCTCTGGATAATTGTCCGTAGTGTGTGAGTGTGTGAGTGAATGAGTGTGTGTGTGTGCCCTGCGATGGGTTGGCACTCCGTCCAGGGTGTATCCTGCCTTGATGCCCGATGACGCCTGAGATAGGCACAGGCTCCCCGTGACCCGAGGTAGTTCGGATAAGCGGTAGAAAATGAATGAACGAATGAATGAATTGTTGGTGTGGCTCCTTCCCCTCTGAACACTGGTCTATTCCTTGATAGATAGATAGATAGATAGATAGATAGATAGATAGATAGATAGATAGATAGATAGATAGATAGATAGATAGATAGATAGATGTGCCAATATATAAACAAATGCAGATTATGCATGAACTGTTCTTCAGGTTGCGATGAGATGAGTGTGACAATCTTGTTCACTATAAACTCTAAAGGTCAAAATGTGCCCCTGCACATGAGGGATGCATTATACAGTCTTACTGCAATGGGCACAAACGTTCACATAGACGTTTCTGTTAGGTCCGTCCTCACTAGGAGCATCACAGTGCTTCAGAACTACAGTATGTCTACGCATGGAGAAATAATTCCAGCGAAAACTCAAAAATGTAAAGTCTGTTATATTAAACCGAAAGTGATATAACGGCCTCCAATTCAGAGGAAGCCAGGATCAGGTTAAATGCCATGTTTTAGAAACCTCATCATTTGCCTGGTGGAATCTGTCCCAGCACACACACACACACACACACACACACACACACACACACACACACACACACACACACACACACACACACACACACACACACACACACACACACACACACACACACACACAAACAGACATCTGCAGTGGACTAACACAATGGAAACAAACACATGGGGGAATTGGGCGGAAAAGAGGGAAACATTCCAGAGATGTATGAAGGACACAGAAACCATGGCCCTTTGCCCCACAAACCAACCCACACACACACACACACACACACACACACACACACACACACACACACACACACACACACACACACACACACACACAAACAAACACACACACACACCCAGCCTGTGCATGTGATAATCCTGAGACCTTGCCAAAAATCAAGGTTCAGCCCAAGCCACTAAGAATTGACTTAAAACACAAAAATGTCACACGCTGATGAAGTTTCAGTTTGCTCATCAGAAATAAAATAAAACAGACGGCACTAGAGCGATAAAAATGTGTCATTCTGTGCATGAACGCAGCATGAATGAGTGTATCAGTTAACACTATGATGGGTACCAGTAAACATTTCCTGTGAAGAGCTCTCTAGAATAACAATAGCACATTCAAGGCCCTCGGGGTCAACACACGCATTCACACACACACACACACACACACACACACACACACACACACACACACACACACACACACACACACACACACACACACACACACACACACACACACACACGCACACGCACTCACACGCACTCACACGCACTCACACACGCATTCACACATACACACACACACACACACACACGCACTTACACGCACTCACACACACACACACACACACACACACACACACACACACACACACACACACACACTCATACAAGCGTTCAGCTCATTTTCCTTCACAGCTCGTAGGAAATCAAGCTTCCTACATTTCACTACAGGTCTGTTCTCTCAACAGGTTCAGTGTTTTTTGTGTTCTCATCGTGTTGTCTTTTCCGATCTCTTTCACACCTTTATTTACTTCTACTCTCCCTTAATTATATCTCTCTGAGTCATAACCTTGACCGCTGCGTTTGATTCGCACGTGATGTGATCAAATGAATCTTTTTAATAAACACAACAGACTGTCTGTCATTTGCATTTAGGAAATGTTCCACATCCTAAATTGGCGCTCTTGAATCACAGACATTGTTTTTTTTCTTTCTTTTTTTTTGGTGCTGATTCTGCCTTCTGTGTTTGGAGCTCACTCTCAACAAGGAAGATTACTGAACTCGACATTTCTGTACATCTTTTGTCCTTTTAAGTTCGATTTCTTTCGAAGGTGCATGGAGTGTAGATTTAAAGAAATAAAAGTGAAACAGTTTATATACACTGATTAGTGTAATAGATGTCCAAGATGTCTGTTTGTTTGTTTGTTTGTTTTTTTTTTTGTTGTTGTTTTTTTTTACCTGACTGGATATTTACAAAATGTCTCTCATGAAAAAGAAGGTATAGGATTGAGTAGTGCTATTAATAGAGCTATAAATATAATAGCATGTTGAAGGAAACAAGGCTTGGAGGAAAAACTAGTGAGTAATCAAGTGACTCCCTGAGTAAGTCCTTTTTTTAATCACGTTCTGCCATCTAGTGGCTGCGTAGATGAACTACATAAACACAGTTCAAGTCCAATTTTTGTGCAGGATTTCAAAGCAGGTGTGAAGAAATGGAGAAAACTGATGATGATGATGATGATGATGGTGATGATGATGACGATGACGAGGATCATGATGATGTTATATAATAATAATAATAATAATAATAATAATAATAATAATAATAATAATAATAATAATAATAATAATAATAATAATATTTATTAATAATAATAATGATGATGATGGTGGTAAAATAGGATGCTAGTGACTGAGGTGATGGTGATAGTGAAGATGAGGTTCATGGTAATTTATATGATAAGGCTGATTGATGATGATGATGATGATGATAATGTTGGGTAATGAAGGTTATATTAAAAATGATGATGAGGTTGATTTTGTTGATTATGGAGGGTCATAAAGGTGATATTGATGATGAGGTGATGAAGGTGATAATGATGATGATGTTGATAGTGGTGATGATGGACGGGGATTAAGGTGAAATGAATAATGATGATAATGACAATGATGATGGACCGTAATAAAAGTTGATATTGATGATGATTATGATGATGATGGTAATGATGGACAGTGATGAAGGTGAATTGATGATGATGATGATGAAGATGATGCTGCTGCTGCTGCTGAAGGCTGCTGCTGATGATGGACAGTGATGAAAGTTGATATTGATGATGATGATGATGATGATGATGGTGATAATAATGTAATAAAAGTGATATCGATGTCGATGGACGGTGATGGAAGTAATATTTATGATGATGCTGCTGATGATGAAGGTGATATTAATGCTGCTACTGCCTCTGCTGCTGCTGATGGTGATGATGAGGGACAGTGATGAAGGTTCATATTGATGATAGTGGTGATGATAATGATTGTGATGATGATGATGATGATGAAGGTGGTTGTACTGTTTATGGTAAAATTTGCAATAAAATAAATTTAAATAAATAAATGAATAATGTCTGAAGGTTAATACATTCTACTACTTATAAAAAATATATATTAAAAATAGTGCCAATTTTTCCATTAAACTGGAAGAACATTAAATCCAGAATGAAATACGCAATGTCTGGATTAAAGGAATGCAGCACATGTGCTAGAACTGGCTCGAACTGTGGCTAATAATCACAATAAGCAGTTATTAAAAACAGCTGTACCGATCACGCAGGGTTACGGCTTCTGACCCGGTGCTGTGTGACCTGAAATGAACACTGCTATTAAAGGTCACCTGAAAGTCATCAATAAGGTTTGTTTATTAAACACGCAGACTAAAGATCAGCAGGCAGAGCTTGTTGAATTAGCACTTCAACTCTCAAGGTCAGACTTACATTCCTACAATCAGCTGTGGCTTCTCTCTAGTTACTAAATAATTCATCTGAGATTGTGAATAAATTGCTTGAGATTAAGGGGATAACTTCATGAAGCCAGATCTCACGGCTACTGTTAGAACTAAAGAAAAGAAATCGAAAGAAGCTGAAAGAGAAATCAAAGTTAATACGCAGGCAAGCGATACACAGAATCAAGCCGATTCAGTCTGTCAGTCTATAAATAACGTCTCACATTATATAATGATTCTGATTAGTCAGAAAGTGTTAATTAAGCGTCTATAACAGCATCGACGTTAATCCTAGCTAATCTCGGGTATATCGGTTATCGATAAGAATTTACATCGACTTGTACGATTGATGCTGAACATTATTTAACAACAAATGTATAGTTGTTGGAGATTTTTTTAAGACTTTTTAAGTTTATTTAGCATTTTGGAAAGAGCCTCCAGTACCAATGTACATGTACGATGGATGTTTTCTAAGTACATCCATTCACCTATCTATCTATCCATCCATCCATCCATCCATCCATCCATCCATCCATCCATCCATGATTATGATTAGTCAGAAAGTATTAATTAAGCGTCTATAACAGCATCGACATTAATCCTAGCTAATCTCGGGTATATCGGTTATCGATAAGAATTTACATCAACTTTTACGATTGATGCTGAACATAACTATTTAAAAACAAACGTGTAATTGTCCATGACCACTGCTGGGCCCCTGAGCAAGGCCCTTAACCCTCAGTTGCTCAGTTGTAAGTCACTCTGGATAAGGGTGTCTGCTAAATGCCGTAAATGTAAATGTAAATGTAAATGTAATTGTCCATGAGATTTTTTTTGTAAGAAGAGCCAATGCTTTTTGTAAAAATATAGTTTGATTTGCAGTTTCTTTCAAGCTGACTTTTTTTAGTCTGTTTATAATTGCCATAACATAAGTGAGAACAGGAGCTATTGTGTTTCATAACCATTTACACATGAAATGAAATGCATAAATTCCTATAATTCTGTTTAGATTTCTCTTTCTGAACGTCATAGAAAAGTTTAAATAGACATCTGCCTTATGTTTAAGATTGCTGAAGACTGTACCTTAAAAAAAACAAAAAACACTACATACAAAAGAACATTTTGAGTTTGTTTCCCTTATACAAACCATAGACATGCACCTGTCAAAGTCATCACAGAAGAAATCCCGCCTCTTGATCTAACACACGCTTTCCTATTGGTTGACTCCACTGCACCTGTTTGCCTCTTTAACCAATCACGTTTAGACGGAGTGCTGTTCCAAGATGGCGGCGTCCATGTCGAAGTATCATTCTCTTACTTTCTGTTGACATAAACAGCAGGACTGAGTCGCTTAAACTAAACAACGCGTTGTTTCTTTAATGCAGCATCCAAAAAACAATACGCGGTTTTTAATATCCATCCCTGGAGGAAGCACGTCTTCGCTGTAGGGAAAATGGTTTAGTGTTTATTTATTTATATTTATCCGCATTCATGGCCGCCGACAATAAAATTAATTTCTGGAGGAGGAACGCAAAGGATCCAGGAAGGTGAGCTGATGCTTTTAAACAGACATTTCAAGCTTTAAACAGAACCATCTTCTTATATTTCAGTGCTGTATAATGTTTTATTATTGAGCCTCGTGCTCTGTCCTTTATAAACAAAGCTGTTTCTTTGACTTTATTTCACTCTGAATGCTTCCTTTGATCTAAACTTTTATATAGAAGAATATCGAATATAAAAGTGCTTATTTATAATGGATGTCTAAACCCACGTGTGAATGAGATTGTCCAGGTGTGTAGACGTGAGCACACGTGTCCATATGGGATCACAATCAGTCTCACGTGCACTCAGGGGGCAGTTTTTAGGCGTCCAGTTACAGACTGTAACCCATGTGTTATAAATGTTTTATATGCGGCTATTATTTGGGTGGTCAGTGATCCTGACACGACAGAAAAAGAGTTTCGGTCTAGCTGCTTAAGTTAATAAATTCGTGTGATCCTGTGAAAATTGACGCTGATAAAAGTTAAGAGATCACAACTGACAATTAGTACAGTTATGGACTAGCGTTTTGTTTTATTTTGCTTTAAAGTGCTATACAGCCCTCAACCCAACGACTCGGGATGGTTGGGATAGAGATCGAGTAAATTGTTCACTTTTCAGGCACTTTTACACGGACAAATTAGACTCCAGGCATCCGGAAAATGCAAATTCAATTAACGGGCTATTAGCTTAAACCACGATGTGATGTAGGATTGTCACTATTGATTATTTTGATAATTGATTAATAGATCGTTTCTATCTATATATAATCAAGTCAATATTGTACGGCTTAAAATCTTTAATTGCTAACTTTTTCTTCCTTGGAAAAATATTACATCTAAGTGCTAAATAAATATACAAAGTAATCGTACATTTCTCTGCTAATTTTACTGCACCTTTTCTTGTGAGATTCTTGATTTCTGTCATTAACAAACGTTCCTGTAGACTATCACCACCTTGTGTTGTGCGTTGCTTGTCGACTATTTGATGATGTCGATATATTCTCTCACTCACTCATTTTCTACCACTTATCCGAACTACCTCGGGTCACAGGGAGCCTGTGCCTATCTCAGGCGTCATCAGTCATCAAGGCAGGATACACCCTGGACGGAGTGCCGACCCGTCACAGGGCACACACACACTCTCATTCACTCACACATTACAGACAATTTTCCAGAGATGCCAATCAACCTGCCATGCATGTTTTTGGACCGGGGGAGGAAACCGGAGTACCTGGAGAAAACCCCCGAAGCACGGGGAGAACATGCAAACTCCACACACACAAGGCAGAGGTGGGAGTCGAACCCCCAACCCTGGAGGTGTGAGGCAAACGTGCTAACCACTAAGCCACTGTGCCCCCCCCCCCCCTGATATATTAATCGAGGATTTTTTATTTCAGAATCATAGAGTAAACTATAATCTTTTCATATTGACTTCAAAAGTACTAATATTCCTCTAATTGACTTTCTCCAGCACAGATATTGGCTGAGGAGAAATTTCTTGAACAGTAGAATGTTTATTATTTTTAATCGTTAAAATTAATTAAAGAATTAATTAGCAGTAACATTGACAAAACTGAATGAAATAATCACCTTTAATGCAATGCTGGCATACACCTCCTGTTTCCAGATCTATCCATTTTCTATACCACTTAATCCCAGACTGATATGGTGCCAGTCCATTCAACAGCACAGTAACACAAACTCTTTCACACACTACAGACAATGCAAAAATGCTAGTCAGACTACAAGGCGTATCATTGGACCTGGGGGAGGAAACCTGAGAGCCCTGAGGAAACCCCTGAAGCACGGGAAGAACATGCAGACGCCACACACAAAGGCAGGAAGTGGAAATACATCCCTCAACCCTGGGGGCATGAGTCAAACATGCTAACCACTAAGCCATTGCAAACATATTGTAACCTAATTAAAAAATCAAGTGTGACACAAACAATCCATTTATCGTGGCGTGTAAATAGAAACGTTGATGACTCTTAGGACACAAACACAACACGCTACATGATTATACACACCATAACATTCCTTAGTCTCTATTAATGCACTAATTAATGCGTTACTTCTGTAGGAAAGCAGTTAGATTTTCAAGCAATCAAAACAGACGACTGAATAAGTCTTCTGAAGAAATCTACAGAGTAACTTAGGTGCTGAATCACGACAGATTAAAAAAATGGGAACACTGTAGTGAATCACTGTTCTCCTTCTTGTGGGTTAAATATGAATGACTTGCTTAAAAATGGTCGAGGTTTCAATGGTGTGGTTTCTTGTTTCAGTCTCCTTAAAAAAAAGGAAGTCCTAACTGTCACTGCTGACAAACAATCTTAGGTACTTCCCTATAAGTGAACAAGAGTCACAGATGGGTCACGTTTCATAGATTTTATCTGTGTGTGTAGAAACTCCCTACTACATTAAGAAACCGTCTTGTGCAATTGTATATTTCAGTAGGATTAGCCTCAATGCTTGTTCAATGCGGCAGGACGTGTAGAGACTTGATGACGTGTTACCACTTTTTTCTGAACCGACTTTATCAGCGTGGCTCACATTGTCTTACAGATACTACACCCTTCACAGGGACATAGAGCATGACATCAAATCTCCATAGACAGCCTGCTTTTTCTTTTTAATCTTACTCGAATACTTGGGTGTCCTTCAGTGTGTGGGTGGTGGATTTCTAACAAACTGGTTTAAAGTTTTTTTGTTTTGTTTTATTATTAGGTTGTTGGTTTTTTTCTCTCGACACACCTGACAGCTGTTGTTTGGATTTTTCATTACAGTGAATTGTGGAGTTTTAGTTCTGCTCTTATACACTTTAGGGCTTCATCCAAATAAAAACTACAATTTAAAACCAATAATGACATTTTATGTTACCACAGAATTAGAATTTTTTCCTCTTAATTCTCTAGTTTGCTAACTCGGTAGCTTAATAACTCATTAGCTTAATAATTCAGTAGCTTGCTAACTCTGTAGCTCACTAATTATCTAGCTTGCTAACTCGGTAGCTTAATAACTCATTAGCTTAATAATTCAGTAGCTTGCTAACTCAGTAGCTCACTAATTCTCTAGCTTGCTAACTCTCCAACTTGTTAGCTCTCTAATTTGCTTAAATATACATTTAATATTGAAAGTTCTCTCAGTTTTCTCTTAAGCTAATTTTCTCTAAAGCTGCTTTGTTCATTAATTGTTAAAAGCTCTTACAAATTGAACTGAAATGAATAAGGTAGACAATTGAAATGGAATCTAGGCCTCTTTTAGTGAATAAACCAAATTTACTAAAATAATAAAAAGCAAAAACAAATAGATTTAGGAAGAATTGTAGGCAAAAAAATAGAATTTGATGTTCAGTTATGTTACATGTAGTAACAGTATTGAATAGAAGGTGTTGATATTGTGCTTTTTAACCATCATATAAGACAGCGATTTGAAACATGTTGTACTTTTTGTCCTTATATAGTTACTTTTAAAGTTGCAGAATGTCCACAAAACAAGTCAGGTGCATACTTGATCTGTAACTTGCTTTATTATGGCTACAAACAGTCACTCTGTCATGTAGCTAGTTACGGTACTGAGACACCAGGAGGACAAAATTGCCTGTTTTAGATGTTCTCCTTACACCTTTCTCTCTCTTAAAGTGTTAACACCTACTCCGGATCTTATTTCAGAGCTGCTGACGAATAAGATTAAAGAATTTAGCAGCAGTCTGGTCTAATTTCTGCTAATTAAAACCACATTACGCTGCTTACTGAGTAACGTCTGAGTCATACCGACTCTATCCCTCGACTCTCCAAGCTGTCGTCTAACAAACTTCGGTTAATAAATGAGCGCAGCTGCCCTTTATATCTTTGCCAAGGTTTTGCCCAGAGGAGAAAAGCCGACAAGACACGTTAAAAGCAGCACTGAAACACAGCCAAGGCCTCTGATATCCTGCAAGGACACTCAGGACGACACCCCTGACATTTCAGCTGAACCGGTTTTGCAAAACATGAGCGTAGAATCCGTAATGAGCCAAAAGACCCTTAAGGTTAGAGGTGTTTTTTATGTGCAGCATATGTTTGCTGTTTGGAGATCTGTTGTAGCTGCAGGGCAACAGGCGTGCAAGCTGAGGTAATGTTTAGCCACGTGATGATGGATGACGCTAGTGGTCAGATGACGCTAGTGAAGATCGAATGTTAAAAATTATAATATAATTTATATATAATTATATACAATTATATATTATAATATATATATTAATATGTTATTAGAGTCGAGTCGAGTCATTCAGAAACCACATATGAAAAACTTTTCGTTTTGATCGTGAAGGTTATTTTGGAAACCAACGACAAAAACAACAAAAAAGCAAAGATAAAAAAGAACATCAAGTGTTTAGGAAGAACGCCTCATGAAAATACAGAGAATTGTATCAGACAATTTTAAAACGCAAAAAAAATGACACGTTTTTCACTTTTTTGTAGCTGAATCTTAAATGATTTTTTACGTTACAGTATATGTGAAGGGAACTAGGCAGGGCATGTACAGTAGCTGATGTAGCACAAAGGAAAGTGACTAGAAAGCTGTTTGGGATGCAGGCTTTTTTTTAGGTAGTAGATCATTATCTGTTCAAGAGTTTCCATTGTGAAAGTTGTGAAATTTTCATTGTGAAAGCTAAACGATTTCATCATGCAGAAATGTTCATCTACGAAAAATAAATGTCCACAGGAAAGTTTGTATGTCAACCATTTCTGTGATAAGAGGAGTCAGAGAGAGCGTGATATCTATATCAAGCGGTGAGAGTGTGTGAGTGTGGGTGTGAGCTTGTGTGAGTATGTGCACGTGTGTGTGTGTGTGTGTGTGTGTGTGTGTGTGTGTGTGTGTGTGTGTGTGTGTGTGTGTGTGTGTGTGTGTGTGTGTGTGTATGTGAGAAGAATGTGTGAATGAGAGAGTGTGCGAGTGTGTAAGTTCACGTGTGGGTGTGGGTGCACGTTTGTGTGTGTGAGTGAGTGTTGGTGTGAGTGTTTAAGTGTGTGTGTGTTCACATGTGTGAGTGAGTATTTGTGTGTGTGCACATGTGTGCACGTGTGTGTGTATGTGAGAAGAATATGTGTGTGAGTAAGAGAGAGAGTGTGCGAGTGTGTAAGTTCACGTGTGTGAGAGAGTGTGGGTATTTAAGTGTGGGTGCACGTGTGTGTGTGTGTGTGTGTGTGTGTGTGTGTGTGTGTGTGTGTGTGTGTGTGTGTGTGTGTGTGAATGAGTGCTGGTGTGAGTGTTTAAGTGTGTGTGTGTGTTGAACAGGAAGGATTTGTGCCATGTGATGAGAACAGTTGCCTCTGGCAGAGTGATTATAACAGAACATGCCTATTCGGGAAGTTTCCTATTTTCACCCAGTGACACGTTTGGAGGATTATTTGTCTTTGTGTATTAGCGCTCATTGACTTTTAGCACTCATTGATTTTAACATGAACTATATGTTTTGCGGCAGTGAGTTCTTGTGACCGGAATCTGCAAAATACCATCATTGTCTCTGAAATGACTATTTAGCTCCATAATGCCAAGCAAAGATGTTACATTAATCTTCTTAAGGGCAAAGCCTCAACCGTTTGCCCTAGTTTATAAGGATCACTAAAATAAATCACTCTGTTTATGGATTAGTAGTGTGCCAAAATGTACATTATAGCACAGTTTTCCTTGCTGGGCCGAAACACGTAAATAAAGATGCTTTTCCCTGAGATGCTGGTGTAATGAAGTGCTTAATTTGTTCTTCTCTTTGTGTGTGTTATTGCTTTGTTTTGAAATACGTGCAAGAACAGCAGTGATGCAAATATTCACTGATCACAATTCAGGTAAATACAGCAGTTTGGAATCCGAATGATGTGTACTGTATATATGCGTGTGTATCAGTCAGCGTGAAGGAGGTGTGGCCTCTGAGCTTCAGTCAGAGTGAAGGAGGTGTGGCCTCTGAGCTTTAGTCAGAGTGAAGGAGGTGTGGCCTCTGAGCTTCAGTCAGAGTGAAGGAGGTGTGGCCTCTGAGCTTCAGTCAGAGTGAAGGAGGTGTGGCCTCTGAGCTTCAGTCAGAGTGAAGGAGGTGTGGCCTCTGAGCTTCAGTCAGAGTGGAGGAGGTGTGGCCTCTGAGCTTCCGTCAGAGTGAAGGAGGTGTGGCCTCTGAGCTTCCGTCAGAGTGAAGGAGGTGTGGCCTGTGAGCTTCAGTCAGAATGAAGGAGGTGTGGCCTGTGAGCTTCAGTCAGAGTGAAGGAGGTGTGGCCTGTGAGCTTCAGTCAGAATGAAGGAGGTGTGGCCTGTGAGCTTCAGTCAGAGTGAAGGAGGTGTGGCCTGTGAGCTTCAGTCAGAGGGAAGGAGGTGTGGCCTGTGAGCTTCAGTCAGAGGGAAGGAGGTGTGGCCTGTGAGCTTCAGTCAGAGGGAAGGAGGTGTGGCCTGTGAGCTTCAGTCAGAGGGAAGGAGGTGTGGCCTGTGAGCTTCAGTCAGAGGGAAGGAGGTGTGGCCTGTGAGCTTCAGTCAGAGGGAAGGAGGTGTGGCCTGTGAGCTTCAGTCAGAGGGAAGGAGGTGTGGCCTGTGAGCTTCAGTCAGAGGGAAGGAGGTGTGGCCTCTGAGCTTCAGTCAGAGGGAAGGAGGTGTGGCCTCTGAGCTTCAGTCAGAGGGAAGGAGGTGTGGCCTCTGAGCTTCAGTCAGAGTGAAGGAGGTGTGGCCTCTGAGCTTCAGTCAGAGTGAAGGAGGTGTGGCCTCTGAGCTTCAGTCAGAGTGAAGGAGGTGTGGCCTCTGAGCTTCAGGTTTAGCGAGAGTGAAGGAGGTGTGGCCTCTGAGCTTCAGTCAGAGGGAAGGAGGTGTGGCCTCTGAGCTTCAGGTTTAGCGAGAGTGAAGGGGGTGTGGCCTCTGAGCTTCAGGTTTAGCGAGAGTGAAGGAGGTGTGGTTTCTGTGCCTGTCAGTCAGATTGAAGGACATTTAGCTTATGTGTATGCCAGTTATAGTAAAGTAGGTGTAGCCTATGTGTATATCAGTTCCAGTGCAGTAGACGTGGCCTATGTGCATGTTAGTGGTAGTGAAGGAGGTGTGGCCTCTGAGCTTCCGGCCCAGTGAATGAGGTGTGGCTTCTGTGTGTGTGTAATGCAGAATCACATTATTTAACACTCTTGGTTCCAAATATAACCTTCATACTTTGGACCCACCTTAAATAGACAGTTGAAGGAAACAAACTTTGAAATTCACACAGCAGTGTGACCTGTCTCTTTTTTTCTGTCTGTCTCTCTTGCCGTTATTTGCTCTCTCTTAGTCAGAGGCCTATCTACGGGGCGAGGTACCCACCTGTGGACCCTCGGGTACTCTGCTCGTAAGTGCAGCCGCCTGCATGGATATTGAGCCCTCAGTGGATGTTTGACTCCTTAACCTTGTTGTTTTCATCTGTTTCTGTACCTGTGCTCGAATCCATCCCAGTATGTTGCCCATTGACCTAATATCCAAGTCGAGCATTCAATAACACCCCCACCTCCTTTTTTTTGTCCAAAGAATTTTAACAAAATTTACTTGTCTTTATGTTTTGTAAATGTATTTAAACCTTTTTTACTTAAAGTTTTTCATTCCTTTCCTGAACTTTTTCTAAAGGTTCCTTAAAGACACTCCAAAGACGGACGCCGTGAGCGTCAGATCAAAGAAGCCAGCTACGTTCCACGAGTTCGCACGTAGCACCAACGACGCCTGGGACATTGACGATGAGGAAGACGCCAGTTACTTCACTCCACTTGCACATTCCGCTACTGTTCCTGTGCAGTCGCACTCCACAGTCAAAGCACCTCGTCTGAAAGAGACCAACTGCGTGACGGATAAAGAACCAGATCCCAGCCCAGGAAGCGTAGATGTCCAGCGAGATCAGCTGAAGACTGACAGTGAGTCGGTTAGTGGCAGGGTAGTGAAGTCCTGCAGTGACATCCAGCTGAACAGCAATTCAGGTATCTACCCTGCGTACAACATTTTTAACCATGTCCTTTCAAACCAGGAAGATCTCTAAAAAGGGGAAGGTGGCTCAAGTGGTTAAGGTTCTGGGTTGATGATCAGAGGATGGGATTGGGCTGTTGGGCCCTTGAGCAAGGCCCTTAACTCACACTGCTCCAGAAGCACTGTATCATGGCTGCCCCTGGTATGTGAAGAAAGAATTTCACTGTATGTTCGTCTATGTGACAAAATAAAGGCTTCTGAACAAGGTGATAAACGCTCTTTAGGTTTACATGAGTAAGGGTACAACTAATGGCACCTTGCCCTCTTTTTAATGAGCACACTCGCTTTATATACGTCTCTGCATAATATATCATTTCTGTAGAAGTTCATTGGTGGAACAATGGTTACGGGATATTGGTCAGAAGAGCAAGGGTTCAAGTCCCAGCAGCACCAAGCTCTTAACTCATTCTCTGTTGACCCTGAGCTCTGACCCCAATGTCCAAACAAGCTGGGATAATTGAAGAAATAAATTGCAGTGTCCTATAATAAGGATCTGTCCAATATAAAGACATCTGCTCTATCGGAATCATTTGTCTTTGATACAGACCCAAAAACACGTCCTTACACTTCATTCTTGAGGGTTGTCGGGGACTCGATAGCCTAATTGGTTAAGGTGTTTGTTTACCGATTGAAAGGTCATGATTTTGAATTCCATGTCCCTCAATATGTCACTGTTTGGCCCCTGAGTAAGGCCCTTAACCCTCAATTGCACAGTTGTATAAAATAAGGTGTAAATGTAAATCGCTCTGGATAAGGGCATCTGCCAAAATGATGTAAATGTCTTTGTCTTAAATGACAAACAGTTCACCACACAGCAACATTTTTAAGTAACTGACTGTGATCCAAGCGTTCAAGTGGGAGGAGTTGTATAAGGTTTCACACATTTGTTGCTATCAGGCGAAAAATCACCTCCTTCTATTAATATCAAAACAATACACCGATTGACAAAAGAGAACCGGAGAACAGCAGCGTGTGAAAATGACGTACTGTTGTCTCTTTGAGAGCTCGTAACAATGAGATGCACTCTGGTGTGCGTCAGCCAGGCTGATTTTGGGGCGGAGTGTTTGTGTTTGAATAAGTTTTCTGTTCACATTATTCTCAGTTATGTGGAAGGGAAACTACGTCATCGCCCAGATCCACAACCACAACAAAACAACAAGGTGTACAGTCGCTTTACGGATAGATAGATTTTTTCCCTCTAGAAATAAGAAAAATTCCATAAAGTGAAAGAAAGTTGGGAAAAACTATGAAACAAATAAACCAGCGTGACAGGAAACAGCAATGCAAAAGAGAGCACACTCGTAGAGATAGGTTAACAAACACACACACACACACACACACACACACACACACACACACACACACACACACACACACACACACACACACAGACACTCTCTCTCTCTTTCTCTTCCTCTCCAGGAGAAGGCTGAGGGGAGCTTGTTTTGGTATCAGTGTTCAGCTAATTTCAGAAGAGTTCAGTTTTAGATGTGGATACAGAATAAATAGCTGTCTGTCTGTTGATCTCTCCATCTGTCTGTCTCTCTCAGTCTCTGTCTGCCTCTTTGTTTGTCTGTCTATAGCTTGTCTGTCTGTCTGTCTGTCTGTCAGTCTGTCCATCGGTCTATCTCTCTTAGTTTTTATCTGTGTATCTGTTTGTCAGTGTCAATCTATTTCTTCCCCATCTGTCTGTCTGTGTCCTTGACCATCTCTAGATGTGTGTCAGTCTGCCCTGTCTGTCTGCATCTCTGTCTGTCTGTCTGTCTGTCTGTCTGTTTGCATCTCTCTCTATCTAGTTGCCTGTCTGTCTGTCTGTCAGTCTGTCTGTACCTTTCTATATCTAGTTTGTCTGTTTGTCTGTCTGTCTGTACCTTTCTATATCTAGTTGTCTGTCTGTCTGTCTGTACCTTTCTATATCTAGTTGTCTGTCTGTCTGTCTGTACCTTTCTATATCTAGTTGTCTGTCTGTCTGTCTGTCTGTACCTTTCTATATCTAGTTGTCTGTCTGTCTGTACCTTTCTATATCTAGTTGTCTGTCTGTCTGTACCTTTCTATATCTAGTTGTCTGTCTGTCTGTCTGTCTGTACCTTTCTATATCTAGTTGTCTGTCTGTCTGTACCTTTCTATATCTAGTTGTCTGTCTGTCTGTACCTTTCTATATCTAGTTGTCTGTCTGTCTGTACCTTTCTATATCTAGTTGTCTGTCTGTCTGTACCTTTCTATATCTAGTTGTCTGTCTGTCTGTCTGTACCTTTCTATATCTAGTTGTCTGTCTGTCTGTACCTTTCTATATCTAGTTGTCTGTCTGTCTGTCTGTCTGTCTGTCTGTACCTTTCTATATCTAGTTGTCTGTCTGTCTGTACCTTTCTATATCTAGTTGTCTGTCTGTCTGTCTGTACCTTTCTATATCTAGTTGTCTGTCTGTCGGTCTGTACCTTTCTATATCTAGTTGTCTGTCTGTCTGTCTGTACCTTTCTATATCTAGTTGTCTGTCTGTCTGTACCTTTCTATATCTAGTTGTCTGTCTGTCTGTCTGTACCTTTCTATATCTAGTTGTCTGTCTGTCAGTCTGTACCTTTCTATATCTAGTTGTCTGTCTGTCTGTCTGTACCTTTCTATATCTAGTTGTCTGTCTGTCTGTCTGTACCTTTCTATATCTAGTTGTCTGTCTGTCTGTACCTTTCTATATCTAGTTGTCTGTCTGTCTGTCTGTCTGTCTGTACCTTTCTATATCTAGTTGACTGTCTGTCTGTACCTTTCTATATCTAGTTGTCTGTCTGTCTGTCTGTCTGTCTGTCTGTACCTTTCTATATCTAGTTTGTCTGTAGGTCTGTCTGTCTGTCTGTCTGTCTGTACCTTTCTATATCTAGTTGTGTGTGTGTCTGTCTGTCTGTCTGTCTGTACCTTTCTATATCTAGTTGTCTGTCTGTCTGTTTATATCTAACTGTCTGCCTGTCAGTGTATGTCTGTCTGCACCTATCTATATCTGTCTGTCTATCAGTATGTAGCTATTTGTGTGTCTTTGTTTATTCCTATCCTCTGGTCTGACTCGATCTGCCTAGCTGTCTGTCTCTGTCACTACATCTGTCTATCTGAATGTGTGTATCTATCTTTCTCTTTCTATATTCATATATATTGAAAATATTCTGTATTCATCTATTCTCCCTTTCTGTCTGCCCATCCTGCTGTCCGTATCTACCTGCTTGTCTATATCAATCTGTATCTCTCTGTCCATATCTGTCTATATCTACATCTGTAGCTGTCTGTCTATGTGTCTGTCTATCTGTCTTGTCTTTCATGTCTTCATTTCTCTAAGAATTTGTGTGAATCTTGTCCAGAGCGCAGCACTCTACAGAAACAGCAGTCTCTCCCGGTGCGTCCCATCATCCCTCTGATCGCCCGCATTTCAGACCAGAATGCATCTGGAGCTCCACCCATGACGGTGAGAGAGAAGACCCGATTGGATAAGTTCAAGCAGCTGCTGGCGAGTCCCAACACCAACCTGGGTGAGTGTGAAAATATCCAAATCTCATAACTACACCTTATTTAATACACACTTTATCATATGTATACTGTACGTCATCGGTCTCATCCAGTATCCGTGATCGGTCATCTTTTATTGTCCGACATCATCTCTCAAAGGCGTTATTCAGACGTGCATTAAAGGAGAAAGGAACTAAACACATAAGGGAATTATCGTTAAGTAAGTCGAACACTGAGCAAGACGAATGATTGTTATGACTCGAACTTTCAGACTATAATCTTTCTCAGCTTTTTAGTTGCTGGATAATTAGCAGAAGTGCTGAGCAACTCGGCTTGAAGGTTTTTCCTTCGGGACCTCTAACATCAGGAAGCGACGCAAGTCTCGAGCTGGGGGGTGTGTGGGGTTGGTGGGGGTGGGATTTGAACTTTTTCTGTCCCCCAATGTCACTTTTTAAATCTTTTCTTCCTGGGGCATGTGGGAGGCAGGTACAAACAGCAGAGATGGTGGGAGTGCTGAAAGAGAAACTGTTATTTTTGTCTTCCTGGGGTCGTGCTGAGCGAGCCTTCTGTTCTCCAGGCACATTGCTGCGATCAGGCGTTTAAACACACCTCGGAGCTGTCAGAAAAACCTAAACCAAGCCGCGCGAGCGCTTTTGCTCGACGCGGTGCTCTGAGTTTAACGGTTCAATTAAGGGAGAGGGTGCTTTCATCATACCACCAAGTGAAATTGAAACGCTACCTCGAGCTCGGGTGGCTGTGACTGACGTGTTGATGTCACAGCAGGGTGTTGGAACATGTCACTTATCTCTGGAATGCTCTTTTCCTACTTCTTCTTCTTCTTCTTTTTTTATGTGTACTTCTCATAAGTGTGTATTCAAGCAGGATAACAAATTAAGCCTTCTTTTATAGTTGGTAGTAATCGTGACTTGTCTCGTTGTCTCATCTCGGTTTGTCTTCGCGTGACGGCAGGCAGCCAACCAACACCACCGGAGTCGTAGGAGAGTTTTTTTTTGTCGTAGGAGATGTTTTTTTTTTTTTAATGCTGTGTATAAGATTGTTGTAATTCAAAGCTTTTAGAAAGCAGTCACCACCGCCATATGTCGCTCTGCAGTGTTAACAGTGTGAAAAAATACAAGGCAAAAAAAATAACATCTTTTATCTAAATTGGCTGCAATCACCCCGAGGGTCTCGCTGGAGTTTATTTATTAAATTTTTAAGATGTCACTCCTGTAGCGGCTGCCTATTAATTAGCCGGATTCATTATTTAATTTACGCACCTGTCATCATTCGAGAATAATAATGAGAATTTAAAAAAAAATAAGGCAGAGCAAATGGAAGCTTGTGTGCTAACAGATGGATTCTGAGTTTAAGAGGCGTAACCTCTCAGCATGAACAAAGTCCTGCCAAGCTGAAACCGCACGAAGGAACCGGAGAACCTTTGCCATGACTTTTCCCTCGAACCCGGTAACCACGAAGCCTCCAAAATGACACAGAGATAAACATGAGCCTGAAAATAATTCACTTAATTTTTTTTTTTTTAGGTTTGTTGTTATTTTGGGGATGATGTAGAAGCACTTTTGGACATGCTTCTATTTAATATTCATATTTAATTCAGGGAAAAGACCGAGTGATGGATATATTACACGACTGATTGATTGATTTACAAGAAAATTCACCGTAAATAAATAAAATCAATCAATAAATACAATGTATAGTTTTTGATTAAAGTGCCCAGCCGGTGGCTTCAAGTTAATTAGCATCTGGCACGTCTAAATTTGTACATTTATCTTGTTAAGTTCTGTTCTAAAAAGACGGTAGTACTTTCATGGTATGTACACATCATGAATTGGAAGAAGGCAAGATTTTGGAGTCAGTTTGATGCTCTGGCCAGAGTCCTGCTGGGAATCCTTGGGTCCTGCCATTCATGTGGATGTTATTTGTGGACACGAAGTCCATTTCTTCATGGTAACAGTATTCTCTGATAGCAGTGCCCTCTTTTAGCATGATGCTCCCTGTCACACTGCAAAAATTGTTCAGGAACAGTTTCAGGACAATGCGTCAATGAGTTCATGGCCTCCCATCTCCAATCTCCCGATCAGTCTGATTGGTCCTCTGTCTGATCGAGCGTCTCTGGGATGTGCTGGACAAACAAGTTTGATCCATGGAGGCCCAACCTTCACAATGTAGGGCTTATATTATTTGCTGCTAAAGTCTTAGTGCTAGATAACACAACACCTCGTGGAGTACGTAGCTCGATGGTTCAGAGCTGGTTTGGCGGCACAAACAGGATCTACACAATATTAGGCAGGTGGTTTTACCATTATGGCTGATTTGTGTAAATCACAGCACATGAGACAGGGTTAAAAATAAAAAGGAAAGAATTTTTTTACATAACCAGCTCCAACTCCATTTGGCCATTAGAGATGCTCTCTCTCACACACACACACACACACACACACACACACACACACACACACACACACACACACACACACACACACACACACACACACACACACACACACACACACACACACACACACAGACACACACACACTCTCATATTTTCAGTTCCAACAAAATGTTCAAGATGTCAGTCTTGACAATAATAACAACAACAACAACAACAACACTTCATCAAGAACCGCTTCGCACTTCCTGTTCGCAATATGTTGCTTTCAGCACTCCTCCACTCTAAGCCCATTTTTTCCACCTTGCTTTCTTTCCCCAGCCTCACCTTCAGCACAACAGTTAACCTGCCCAGACAAATTTTTGATTGCTTGCTTAATAGCCGGCAGGAGGGTAATTATTTTTAAAATCCGTCCGAGGTTACGGGATGACTTTTTCCTAGAAATTACTACTATACATCATGCTAGGCAATGTTAAGGTGTACCACATCTGCTAATTAAACCTAATAGTTTATTGACACTGAAATAAAATGAGGAATGATGTACGTTATGGTTGTAATCTCAGGAAAATGGCTGAGCGGTTTGTGTTGTTTGGATCGTGGCTCAGATATTTTAATTACGCCCGATCGAACAGGCCATGCTATACGCTAGCTATTGATCTGTTGTACACTGTTGCTGACCAGTAAGGACTGCCTGTGGTTTATAACGTGTACATTTTATTGATTTTAATGTTGTGTGTTTGGACAGAGGACTTACGAAAGCACAGCTGGTCAGGGATCCCACGAGAAGTACGCCCTATCACTTGGAGACTTCTATCAGTGAGTATTCTGTATCACACGTCGACGCTTCGCTGAGGCCCAGTTATATTTCTTTCATGGTATAAAGTTAGATTTTTAAGTCAGATTTGATTCACTTTTATTCGGACAACGCTTCCAACCCCGGACGTTGTCACGAGGCGGCTTTACAGGAATAACAATATTCAGAATAAAACGTTTACATTTAAATTTATCCTAAATGAGCAAAAAATAATTTCTGACGGAGAACATGAGAAGAACCAGACTAACCTGGGTGACACTAGAAAAAATTATTCATAATAATTCAAATAAAAAAAATCATTTATCTCTATATATTTAAAAAATATATATTATTTAAGGTAAAAATTTTGACTTCGTTGCTTGAACGAAAATAGTTTCTACAATATTTTTTTATTTTAATTTACACACGTTTAGGATCAAAGGGGTAGGATAGGAGCGGTTTGTTTATTTATTTGTTTACTTATTTATTATGAATTCTCCCGAATACCATTCTATGTAAACTGTAGAGACTGTTGTATGAAAATCCCAAAGATCAGCAGATTTGGAAAAATACTCAAACGAACCCATCTGGCACCTTCAACCCTGCCGTGTTATAAATGGCAGAGATTTAATTTCTCCCTCATTCTGATGTTCGTTGTGAACATTAACTTGAAGCTCTTTACCTGGATGTACATGATCTTATGCCTGGTACCGCGGTCACGTTATTGGCTGATTGGACTTCGGAAATGAGCAGGTGTGTAACATCCTAATAAAGTGGACGGTGAGCTTATATGTACATTCAGGGACAAACCGGCTTCCTGTCAGCATTCACAGCTCAGATAATTGTGTGGGAAGGCTGATCTATAGGATTAACTTACACATCTGTACTTTGCGATGTACTCTGCCTGTCGATAACACAGAGCTCCACAGGATGGAGTAAACGCCCTTAAACACTCTGTGCTTCATATAGCATTTGCAAACAGATTAGAGATGAAAACACACACACACACACACACACACACACACACACACACAGACACACACACACACACATGGCGAGTGAGCCTTTTTACTACACACACCATTTTCATGACATCCCCCCCCCCCACTATGTGTCATGCAAGCACAGCTAGGCCTTTGTTTACACAAAGTACTCACTCTAATCATTTGCATTCCTTTTTGCGTTTACCTCGGCATTTAATAGCTGTCTACAGGACGGACGAGGACGCAAACGAGACGCGAACGCGAGAGATCGTCACGCACACACACACGCACACACTCGAAAGCTTCAGACGAGAGCTGATGGAGTGCTCGCTAAGTGATTCTGAATCATAGTTATTATTTGTCCATCTCGAGCATGTGACAACACCGTGTTTGTGTTTTACCGTGAGAAAATTATTGTGGAGGAGATAAGAAGCATAGGCCTTCTTTTTTTTTTTTTTTTTTTTTTTTTTTTTACTGAGTGGAAAACATTTGCACCAGATCATAGCATTGGTGGCGGATAGAGAATATCTTTAGGAAGAATGGTGCTTATTGTTCCAGAACTTTAAAAAGTCTCGCCAAGGCTCCAAAACTTACTGAACACTTTCTGTCGGTTTCCCCTTTAAGTCGACACCCGGATGTACAAATTAATTAATTATTTTCTTCTGTAAACCCGGAAAAAAAAGGCATCTTTTGTACAAACAGAAGCTTTTCTCGTTTCCTTCAACAATGACATTGGTGGATGAGAGCGATGTCTAGATTCTCTCTTAGGGTTGAGATCTGGTGTGGAGTGTGAAGGCCAAAGCATATGATCTTACATCGTTTTTATTATCATCAAACCATTCAGTGAGCCCTGCTGGTCTGTGAATAAGGCTCTCTCTCTCTTTCTCTCTTTCTTCGTCCTAGAAAAGAAGGGGGAAGAGCAGGGAGCTCGTCCATCTCGCTCCTCTCGGTAAGAGAGAGAGGATATTTCTCTCCTCTTCTCTCTCGCCTCGAGAGAGAAAGAGAGATCAAGAAGGCTCGCTCTCGCTCTCTCCCAGGGAAGAGAGGAGAGAGAGAGGGAAAGAGCGAGAGCTTTCTCTTTTCTCTCATGCTCTCTCTCTCCTCTCTCTCTCCCTCTCTTTCTCTCTCTCTCTCCCATTTCTCCATCTCTCTCTCTCTATCTTTCTCTCTCTTCTCTCTCTCTCTCTCTCTCTCTCTCTCTCTCTCTCTCTCCCATCTCTCTCTCTCTCTCTCTCATCTCTCTCTCTCTTCAGGGCTACCTGCCAGCTAATATGGAGCGTAGGGAGCTGGTTCTCCAAAGGAAGAGAGAGGAGTACTTTGGCTTCATCGAGCAGTATTATCACTCCAGAACAGACGAGCACCACAGAGACACCTACAGACAGGTAACGTCCTGAATGCTCCCATTTCCCCATTACATTTTTAATAACTGTGTATTGGGACACTTAATGGAGCTCGGAATGTATTAATTAAATAGCAGCAAACACGACGGCATCTCCATGAATGTGTTTTAATTTGTCTAGAGACAATTTAACTTTCTGTGAAGCCCGTATTCATAAATACACACTTACAAGAATAAGCACATTTATACTGTATGTCGGTAATGATGCCTTGTGAGCATTTTTATTATCTCTAATAACATGTTCTAAATAATTCCTTACTAATACAGTATTTTCCGCACTATAAGGCGCACCTAAGAGCCTTAAATTTTCTCAAAAATCGGCCGTGCGCCTAATAATCCGGTGCGCCTTATGTGTGCACTGAGTTCCAGAAATCTGTAAAAATGTTGTGTGACTTTGGTAAACGCTCCGCTCGATTGACTGTCGGACCGTTTCCCACTGACACAGGGACGTAATACGTACACTACGTACGCTGGCAGCGATAAACCAATCAGAGGACATTACGTAATACGTACAGTACGTACGCTTACCTCCGCCACGCCTCCGGTAGGTATACTACCGGTATGTTGCAAAACAACATTTGTTTCTTCCTAACCATTATGTGCTCCACACTCCTGTCCAGTAGGTGGTGGTAAATGCACCTTAAGTTGGTTTGCCATCCGCCAATAAAAATCAGATGCTTACGAGGCACAATTCATACTACAGGCTATCAGTTACTGGGAGTAAATGGGAATAGAGCAGCTGAAAGAATTCAACGTCAATGTATCTGTGGTTCGGGAGTGAAGGAAGCAAGAAAATGTACTGCGCCAAGTTAAGAAGACACAGTAGATGAGGACTTTGGTGGATTTGTGGGAGAAGATTGATTAAAAAATAATGTGTGTGTTGTTAAATAGTAGAATAAAGTTCAACTAAACTCACTGTTTTGCTTCCGTTACCTTTTTTTTTGTAGACCGTATGTTTTAGCATGCGCCTTATAATACGGTGCGCCTTATGTATGGGTTAAGTACAGAAATAGACCTTGTAATTGAGACCGCGCCTTATAACCCGGTGCGCCTTATGGTGCGGAAAATACTGTAAGTAAACTTACTCATATTGTAACACAAGCATCACTGTTATAACTAATAATGACCCAGGCACAATTCTAAACCAATTATAATATTTAATAACCATTACAATGCGTAAGAAATATTTCAAATGTCATCAGTGAGTCCTGTATTTGAGTATATAACGAGTTACAAAGTAGTATTACTAAAGATGCCTGCGTTCTTGTACCTTTAATATGTATCCATTCATCCGAAAACTTGCACGTAATATACTTTTAAACTGATTTATGGCATGGTAATGGGGCACAAATTGTTTCCAAAGCTTTTCAGGAACACTAGGTGCACTTTTCAAGGTTGAATGATAGATATTTAAGGAACGATGACGAAGAATGGTTTAGAGTTTAGTACCATGCTGATTCAGCACTTTGAATAGTCTTTGGAATAAGTTTAGCTACAGCAGTCTTCTACTTTACTCTGCTTTATTTATCGTAGTGGTTCAGGTCGGAAAACATCCTGAATTAGACACCTGCCCATGGCACGTATCATGTGTTTGATACACTTACTGTTGGCCGTTTTGTTTTTCAAGCCATCATACATCAGAGCCATTATTACTTCAGTGTTACTTTGCTATTATGTTCCAATTATTTCATTGGGTTTTTTTTTTTTGGTAAATCACATTCTTATTAGTTTACCATATATTTGTACTGTTTTTACTGGATTTACTGTTAACGAATTCAGATCTATAGTGAATTTTAAAATTATGCTGATGAACTTCAAACCTACTTAGAAGTTGCTCTTAACCTCCTGGTTACACGATTTCTCTTTATTACGTATTGATAGTCTACAGTCTATAGAAAGGAAATGATTTATTATCTGGCTTTTCAGAGTCACCGAATCTTCCTCATACCGTCCCATTGTTGCTTCTGGTTTGCTCGCTAGGAATAAACTTTAGATTTTAAACTTTTATAACTTTTATTTTGAATTTATACAGACACAGCTTTTGTACATTGTTGAAAGTGCTATAAAAAAAATTTATTC
The DNA here is from genome assembly GCF_022655615.1 of Tachysurus fulvidraco. Lineage (NCBI taxonomy): Eukaryota > Metazoa > Chordata > Actinopteri > Siluriformes > Bagridae > Tachysurus > Tachysurus fulvidraco. The sequence goes on from NC_062531.1 coordinate 5,067,334, forward strand.
AAAGTGGGCGTGGCCTAAACCAGAAGGCTGTTTTTGAGCACATTCTCAGTTCACATCGACCAATGTATTCATATTCGGTTACATCCTAATGGACACGGAATAGCAAGCAGGACGTTTTCTCCCCGCATGACCTTACCTTAAGATAGCTTCATATTTACCTTAACGGGTGTGAATGGCTAGCATTTCAAATAACAGGCGAACAAGGTCGCGAGAAATGTGCGTGTTACTCGCTTTATGTGGCTCCCTGGCAAAGTCTCTGTTAATAACCGCAGCTTATACAGCATGTGTTCTTAATAGACGAGGCTGAGATCGATAAGCTTATAGGTTATAAAAGTCGGGTTAATGGTGCAAGACTGAGACTTGGCAGCCGTGTATTTTATTCTTTTTTTTTTTTCTGTCGCGTCGGTCTGCAGGACAGAGCTGCCCCCAGCCCAGAGCACTTCATTTCCCCCAGCGTGGCACAAATGGGCAGCAGACCTTTAGGGCTGTTTATGAGGTTGTACCGAGCGGTCTGAATGGCCCCTGGCCGTCTGCAAGACACAAAATGACCTTTTAACGTCGACATCGGCTCGACGGCGAGAGCGCTGCCATCGACATGAATACAGAAGCGCTGCACTCCGCTGGCCTCTCTCTGACCTGACCATATGAAGCCGTTTCATTTCCAGTCCGACTCGATGCGATTCAACAAAATGTCTCATTATATACAAAAACAGCAGCTAATGCCCTATTTGTGCTTCCACGTTTGATCCAATTTCTCAGCTGCAGATTACAGCGTTTTGTAATCTTTTCAGTAATGCTAGAGGACCATATAAAGAGAACAGCACAGCAATAACAGTTAGAAAATGGAAAACTGGAAAAGCAGTAAACGAGCGGCGAAATACCGGGAGGGTCGAGTGTTTGTGTGCATTTGAGGAAATGGGATACAAGCGAGCGTTTTCTTTCTAATCCATTTTGGAGTTATGTTTGTTTTCATGGCCTATGGATCTCTCTGAGTGGGCTCGGCTCGTTATGAAGTCCGATCGATGCCGCGCTGTCCGAGCTTGATTGATTTCCCAAACTTACTGTAAGAGCTAAGGCATGAAACTCTATTTAGCTCGTTCTGGCCTTTATTGATTTACCCTGAGTTTTGCCATGAATGCCCATGTTTTTAGACACACTGAATTGGTGTGTGTGTGTGTGTGTGTGTGTGTGTGTGTGTGTGTGTGTGTGTGTGTGTGTGTGTTTTCCTCTCCAGATTCACATCGATATCCCCAGAACGAATCCACTGATTCCTTTGTTCCAGCAGCCGCTAGTACAGGAGGTGAGGCCTGTCCTCTTTTTTTTCTTTCTTTTCCTTTCCTTTCTTTTCCTTTCTTTCCTACCATTTTCCTTTCCTCCACAGTCGTCCCTCGGCTTCTGTATTAAGTGTCTGTACAGAAAAAACTTATTCTTTCTATTTCATTTACACAAACGTGCAGAAGAACTTTCCAGGTCCTCAGTAACAAACAAACCGTGCTTTATGTTTTTGGCTTCTTGTTCTAATTGTTTTTGAACATAACAAAGGAAGGAGAATACCAGAATAATTGTATTTAGTTGCTTTATAATAAGTGAAAACAGGAAGTATTTATTTATTTATTTATTTATTTATTTATTTGGACATACAGCACAATTAACATCGTCCCAGGCAGTTTCTCCTCGCCACTGTCTCATTAAAGTCTCTCACCATCTGGGTTACTCATTAGGGACAGATTTCAAATTTCTAATTTATTTCTGAATATGTATTTTTCTGTACCGCTGCTTTGGGACAGTATCCTCTGTTAAATTACAATTGCTGGTACAATGCAGTGAGATAAGAGCAATAAAACACTTTATTGATGTAGGTCTGATTTTCCAATAACAACACAACCTAATGCGTAACCAAAAAGTTTATTGGCACTGCAGCAAATGGTTATTAAGCTTCAATTGTAAGTGAGATTGGTCTGTGAAACGTGTTAAAAAGAATTTTTTTGGAATAATCCCACATGTTCTACACAGTAGATGGACAGTAGGCTAAAACTCATTAGAGTGTTTGTTTATAAGCCAACACCGGCTTCTCGTCCCGATGCAGAACCTTGTGTTGACCCAGCACTGCTCAAATATCACATAACAAATCCCATTATGGATTTATCTTGTAGTGTTATCCAGGGTGAAGGTCATCATACGGCGTCTCATGCTGTACCTTCGATGGAAGCAGACTGGACTCGTTATTTGTAAATTTCCTGTAGCTGCATTGAGAAAAGACGTTTTTTTTTTTTCTTTTTAAACGTTTTAAAGCTGGCGTCAAATTCACAAATGACACAGTCAACAAAAAATGGCAAACCATATATACATACAAACAATACTAGGCATAGAAGCCCTTATTATTGCAAAATATACATTACAGCACAGTGGAATGCTTTTCTTCACATACGCCAACTGAGGAGGTTGGGGTCGGAGTGCAGGGGCAGCTATGACACAGCACCCCTGGAGCAGGGAGGGTTGAGGGCCTTGCTCAAGGGCCCAGCAGTGGCAGCTTGGCTGTTCTGGGCCTTGAACCCCGATCCTCCGATCAACAACACAGAGCCTTAACCAGTTGAGCCACCACCGCCCCCACGGGAGTGAAAAACGACTTCTTTTAATCAGTCTAAACTAATGAATTATTTTATCGCCAGTCGCGACAAATCTCTCTCTTTAAAGTCTGATATAAATTTAGCTAGTTAGTTAGGATTCGGTTGGCTTTCAGTGTGAGATGTGTTTCGTTCCTTCTGTTGATAACCTTACACAGAATTTTAGTGGCTGTAGAGAAACACCCAACAAATTTTAGATGGTTATTAACAAGCACTTGGGGCATTTCACACATCACACATTTCTCAAAGCAGAAATGGGTTTTATATCATAATTTACTTTGAAAATTGTGTATTTTATATATATATATATATATATATATATATATTTTTTTCTTCCGATGAATATATTGCCCTTAGTAGGCAAAGTAAACACAGAAAGACTAAAACTTCTTATAGCCCTGAGTGTCTACTTTTATATTAAGTGGGACATGAAAAATACATTTAATGCCGAACATGGACACAACAAAACAAGTTCATTTTTTGGCCTCTGGAAAACAGAATTAATGGATAACATGAAAATTCTATGGAATTTTTGAAATTAGTATTAAATAGTATTCTCTGTTAGCAATACGAACATTGTCTTGAGCACATCCACCGTGTTTACGCTCGGAAACCAGGAGCCAATCTGTCCTCTGCTTACTTCGAGTAAGACTCGAGTTGTACGGTTTTGTGCCGAAGAAAGAGCTTAGCAGAGATGAGCAGATTTGGCTGCTACATGCTGATTCGGGACCTTCACATAATTGCAGGTGAACTTTTCTTATTATTTATATCCGTTAGGCATTGGGAATTTTCGGTCGAAAGAGAACTTCATTTCAGCTTGTCACTGATAACATCATCTTCCCAGAAAGGTGTCGAAATTAAGATTTTTGTCGGAGGTCAGGAGAGGATTTCCCATAAGTCTGTGCTTAGACTGAGAGTCAGAGACTGAATGAGACTTTACTGATTTAACCTTCCAACATTCTGATGAGATTCGTTCATGTGACTGAGAGAGACAGTCTGTTTTCATGTGACGCTAACATTTTCTTTTTTACTCTCATTTTTGCATCCACGCCATCCCTCGTTTTTTTACTCGTTCACACTTAGACATTTATATTCAGTCAGTCACTCGTGTACACACTCACTCATTTACTTACTCGCTCACCCACTCGGTCACTCGTTCCGTCACTTACTCGTTCAGTCACTCACTCACCATTCACTCAGTCGTTTACATACTCATTCACTCACTCACTCACTCAGTCGTTTACTCTCTCACTCACTCAGTCAGTAACCCAGTCGTTCACTCACTCACTCACTCACTCACTCACTCACTCACTGACTTACTCACTGACTCGGTCACAAACTCACTGACTCGATCACACACTCACTGACTTACTCACTGACTCGGTCACACACTCACTGACTCGGTCACACACTCACTGACTCTGTCACACAATCACTGACTCTGTCACACACTCACTGTCTCGGTCACACACTCACTGTCTCGGTCACACACTCACTGTCTCGGTCACACACTCACTGTCTCGGTCACACACTCACTGTCTCGGTCACACACTCACTGTCTCGGTCACACACTCACTGTCTCGGTCACACACTCACTGTCTCGGTCACACACTCACTGTCTCGGTCACACACTCACTGACTCACTCACTCACTCACTCACTGACTCACTCACTCACTCACTCACTGACTCAGTCACAAACTCACTGACTTAAACATTGTGCTTGTTTATTTTGTGCCCATGTTCAGAATTGGATGTCTTTGTCGTGTCCCATTCCAGTGGTGCTTAATATAAAGCTCATATGAAATTACACACTCTGCTCTTATCACATATCTTCAAAGTAAATGGTGTTTTCAAACTCATTTCCAGGTCACTTTTGGAAATATACCGGCTTTGCCCATTCATCCAGTTTCTTGTTGCATTTCTCACTAAGTTGTTTTGTAGGGAGATTTTTTTATACACCATCCATGCCGGCTCTTGTAGGTCACATCAAAAGGCTATACTATATAGTAGTACTTTTAGTCGCGAAATCTGTAAATATTCAGCATTATACAATATTTAAAGATAAATAAGGTATAAAACAAAGCAGAACGTTCTGGAAGGGCTTATATATTTAGGAATATTTTTACACTTTAGTGTGCAGTGCTGAGTAACTAACAACAGGGGGTGCTGTAGGTGTGTCATGACATTTTAAACCTGGGAGAGCACTCAGAAGCAAATGTACACAGTCTTCAACTCTCTTAATTGACAAATGCTTTCAATTGGTTTCATGCTAGATTTGCACTAGTATTGCGAGTTGCTGATCTACTACCAGTTCTAACTTAATCTACCTTCAGAAACATTTGCAGTTTACAAGTATAAACTCCCCATACACCTCATACTAGTGAATATTATACACTTAGATAAGGAGATACAGCACAGTTAAGTCTTAAGTTGTTTGAATAGAAGCCAGAAGGTTTCTTTGGTCTGAAGAAATGAGAAAAGTAATGAGAAAGTTCTCTTCAGACATCATCTTTAATTCCGCCTCATGTTGTAGACTGTTGTTGTTGATGTTGGTGACAAATTCTAAAATAAACCCTTTTGGTTTTTTTTCCAACTTTTCCACTAAGACATATAAGTCTATAAAAATACAATATAAAATAAGATATTTTTATTGTGTGTGTGTGTGTGTGTGTGTGTGTGTGTGGTAGGTGTTTGAGAGGATCCTGTTTATCTGGGCTATCCGACATCCAGCCAGCGGCTATGTACAGGGCATCAATGACCTCGTCACTCCCTTCTTTGTCGTCTTCCTCTCAGAGTTTGTGGGTAAGTGCAGCAATCTGCAAATTTTGTGTGTGTGTGTGTGTGTGTGTGTGTGTGTGTGTGTGTGGACCAAAACTAAGCAGACAAAACACCAAAAACAGAAACCATAAACAACAGCAGCTTCAATCATATTTTGTTTCAGTGTTTACCAAAATATTCCAGAAGAGAAGAGAATCTCAGACAGCTGTTATATAAATAATTAACCAACATCAAAAAGGCATAAATTCCTGCCATCCAATCAGATACCTGTTGCTATGCAGTTTCACAGGATGACACCATTGCAACGTCCTATGTCCTTTTTTTTTATTTTAAATAAGCTGGACCGTGTTTAAGAAATGATTTGTGATATAATTACTACTAAGTAATTTATCATGATATTATCAAATATTAAATATCACCATACTCACCACAGCTGTTTATATTGGATGCTGCAAATCCAACAAATCAGTGTTTACAGATACAGATATTTTCTTTCCTTCGCTGCACTGCAGGATCTCTGGGTAATAAAGTTCCCTTAATAGGTTTTTGTCTATGCTGTTAGTTATTGCTGCTTTTCTGCTTCACTGTTTTTAATATCTGCTCTTTTTTAATATTTTGCAAAGCAGGATTAACCACCATCACAGTCCAGATTTACTCTTTTAGCAACTTTATACACCACACTGTTAATCACGTAGCTGTGTAGCCGTATTTGGATTATATTAATATATATAGATAACTTTTTTTTTTATTAATTTACCTATTTGAAAACCTTTCACATCTGGACCATAATTAAATTACCCTTGTTTTTTCTACAAACCGACATGTTTGCATTTCACACAGTCAGTATTACTTTATTTTGGCACACGGCAAACCAGGGAACTGTCTCTTCTTTATATTTTTACCAAATTATAGTTGTAGTCATGAACGCTTCTCTGGCAATTACCAGAAGCTAATTACGGTTTACTCTTAGGTTACAAGAGTTATAGGCAGTTTTTACTCTCATCAGTCTCTCCTTTAACATTCTCTTGAAGTTAATAAGATAACTATATGTAGATTTTTATGTTACTGAATAAAAAAACCTGCAAAGCAGCCGGTCCTGAAGACTTTTCCCTTGTCTGAAGACTTAAAAGTTCATATCTTCTATTAGCAATTTACACGCGGGGCACAGTGGCTTAGTGGTTAGCACGTTCGCCTCACACCTCCAGGGTTGGGGGTTCGATTCCCGCCTCCGCCTTGTTTGTGTGGAGTTTGCATGTTCTCTCCGTGCCTTGGGGGTTTCCTCCGGGTACTCCGGTTTCCTCCCCCGGTCCAAAGACATGCATGGTAGGTTGATTGGCATCTCTGGAAAATTGTCCGTAGTGTGTGAGTGTGTGAGTGAATGAGAGTGTGTGTGTGCCCTGTGATGGGTTGGCACTCCGTCCAGGGTGTATCCTGCCTCGATGCCCGATGACGCCTGAGATAGGCACGGATAAGCGGTAGAAAATGAGTGAGAGTGAGCAATTTACACGTAAGATAATTAAACAGTCCGATCAGAATTGTGCGAAAAGTAAGAATAATAACAACAATAATGAGCTCTTTATACAGAAACCCTAACACTGGGAACGTGCAGTGGACCTCACCTAAGTTCTTCATGTGTAGGGCCATTACAGTAAAAGTGTAAGGGATGGGATGGTTTGTTCTCAAATCCTGCCCATTGGAATGCACAGAGATGGAGATATAAGGAAATAAGGAAACACTTCAAATAGAACTTCTTTTCCTATCTTTTGCATTTAAAAAAAAAAACTTTGACACTTTTTCATTGTAACTTTGAACAAATGTTTTAAACTCATTGTATCTTAAGTATGTAACTTAGTGAGCCAGCATTAACGTACTGTATTCAATGTTAGAGATTTAAGCACTTATGTACTTATGTACAGTCGTCTGCCAAACGCTGTAAATATTATGTACAGTATATGCAGTATAAATGCCGAATTCCTCAAGAATTTTTTCAAATACAGAAGTCTTAATCAAATGACCTTGATATTGCTTCTGCTTTTATTCATTCAAAAGAAAGAGGTTCCTGAACACATCACTCTTTAAAGTGCTTAGCATATACAATAGTACTTCACGCCCAGTCCTTCAGAGACGTGGAAGAGTTCCCACAGCTAATTACCTAATTATCAAGCACTTTGTGAATTAAACAAACTCGCTTAGGCTGGTGAAAGCACTAACCCTTGCTCTACTGGAGCCAGAACTACGGGTTAAAATGCTTTCCAATAGATTTGTTCTTTTCCAGGATATCTACTCTACACACCGTATGCCTTTCACCAGATTCGTGCTTCCGTCATATCGGTTAATATATTTTCAGCGTTTACGGCAATTTGAAGACGGCTTTATCCATTACGGCCAGAATCTTTAGCAATGAATACATCAATTCTGGTTTTCTAGAAAATGGAGTAAAAATATCATCAGTTTAAACTGAGATAATACGGGAAGAAATGGACATATTCAAAGTCAACCAAAGAAAATTGCATTCGCCAAAAAATTTGGCAGTTTGTACGTACAATAAAATCAATAAATTTCCAAAATAGTACATCGTCTCTATAGTCCTAGGCCACGTTCACACTGCAAGTCTTAATGCTCAATTCAGATATTTTGCTCAGATCTGATTTTTTTTGTTTGGCTGTTCACATTACCTTTTAAAATGTGACCTATATCAGATACCAGCATGAACAGTTTGCTGTTTCGAACTGACCCGCCTGCGCAAATGAACAATAACAATGACGTTACACGCAGCACGCCGTTGCGCTAAAAAGTTGCCGAGGTTATGGAGGAATTATTGTGATGTATTCAATGCAAACATTATGAGCTGGTTCACGTAACCACTTTATATAACACTCTTAACACACACACACATCACCAGTCACGTTTGTGTCACGTTTTCGTCGGCGCAAAAAAATAAATAAATAAATAAATGGTTTTCGCCGGCAATGTCGATGTAGATTGACATAAAAGTCGCATCAAATCCGCCTTGGCTGTTCACACTGCGGCCACATTGTCAAATTGTCATTGTCATCAGATTTGGGTCTGATTCAGGACCACATATGGAAGTGGTCTGAATCTGATTTGAAAAAATCAGATCTGGGCCAGATTTGAGTGTTCACACTACTCCTGAAGAAATCTGACCTGGTCACTTGACCCCAAAAAAATTTGGGCCACTTTTACCTGCAGTGTGAACAGGGCCCTATAGTCAGTGCAGATGATCAGACCTTGGTGCTTCATCTGCTATAAGGATCTCTGGTGTTTGCTCTTTATTTTCAATAGTCTTGTGCTTTCCTAAGCTACCTAGTTTACCGTTTGTCTTTTATCAGATTTGCGTCAAATGTGTCCTATAGAAAATTGTTAAAATTGTTCCATCTTATGGTCAAATATATTTTATCACCTAGATTATTTACTAACTTTTTTAATCATACATTAAAGTAGTTACACAACTTTAGGTTAATAAAGCTATTTAGTACCAAAATATGGTAGATCAGTATTTTACCCGCTGCTAGTATTTGGGATGTTTACTTTTTCTTGCCTTTCAGCAGATTTGAGTCATAGCTTATGAAAGTCACTGCAGATGATCTTTGATACTATTTAGTACCAAAATATGTTAGATGGATGACAGCTCTTGGTGCTAAACGTTTATTGTCTGTTGTTAAAAGTGCTATAAAAAAAATGTAATTAAAAGTCTGCTACCGGGATATTAGAGGGTTGTTGTTTCTTTTCCGATAGATCTTTTTTCTCTGTGTCAGGTAAATTAAATAAATTTGGTTAGGATTAAGTTCAGTTAAATATCTATTTAGAAAAATAACTTTTATAGCAGTTTTACTGTGTCATAAAATATAACAGCCTATCAGGTTGAAGTATGCAAATATATGCGATGCGCAGGCGCTTACCGGAGAAAGGAAGCATGCAGGATTGGGAATTTGAGCTCATGCTTGCGAACCAGGCCGACTAAAGCTTTTCTCGGAGTAGGTCACATAGTTGAGAAGATGCGGTTAGCTAGCTTCATGTGATAGCATTCACGCTCCCATTTTAGTAGCTGTCATATGACAGGGGAGAGCTAGCTAGTGCATTTTAGGTTACATTCTACATTCTTTATCTGGGGACATTTAATTTTTTGATGTGTGATTAAATCTTTTTTTCATACATCTTGTCTCAAAGAGGGTGACTTTAACATCAAAGATTATGCATGAAACCGAAGCGAACATTATCTAAATGTTGAATTAGCATACTTTGGGACAAAATAGGAAAAGGTCAGTTCAACCCGTAATGGCTGGAGAACAGCAGATATCCACCAGTGATTGGCAGCGCATGCATTGCTGTAGTAACTTTTTCTTAATAGACCATGAGATGATATCACAACTGCAAATATTGACTCAAAGTGCATTCAGAATTATCTTTATTTGGTGATGTGGCCTGGATTTCAGCCCAGGATTCATTTACATATCAGGGCAAAAAAAAAAAAATTCAGTATATAATAGAGTTGTGTCTTCTATAATACTGGTGCCAGGGTTCTGTAGCTAGGTTTTTTTTTCCCCAGAAGCTCTCCAGTGCATGTGTATCAGTTGTGTAACCTGCCTATGAACGGAGAGCTGTTGAGCGACTGAAGGGGAAAATCGGAGCCTCGTGTGTCTCATTGCTATTCTCCAGCCCGCTGCAGACTTCCTCCCTCTGCTGCCTATTTATTTCCTCTCCTCTGCTGTGAAGGTTAATTACTTCTAGATAGTTAAGGATTACAGCAGAACAAAAAGGAGGGCATTGATCTCTTCCCATGTGTGCCAAGCCTGCAATGTCACCAGTCCACACAGATCGGGACATAACCTCAGATTACCTGAAGCATTGATCGATTTCTGGTCATTGTCTCTCTCTCTCACTCTCTCTCTCTCTCTCTCTCTCTCTCTCTCTCTCTCTCTCTCTCTCTCTCTCTCTCTCTCTCTCTCTCTCTCTCTCTCTCTTGCTCTTACACACACACACACACACTCACACACACTATTCTCAGATCTTATTCCTCTCTCCCTCTCTCTCTCTCTCTCTCTCTCTCTCTGTTTTCTCTGAAACTCATTACTGAAAGTTTCCCATCCTAATGCATCGCTATCTTGTGTTTGGGCCTTTATGTTCCTGATTTGTGTGCTTGTACTTGTGTGTATGTGTGTAAGGTTGTAAGACTGAGCCAAAAGCTCAGTTTGAATGAGTTTCATTGATCTTCAAGGTTTACAAATCAGGCGAGTCCACCCTAGGTGTGTGTGTGATCCGAGCCTTTGGCCAATCAGAACCCTCCGACCATGCCATGCTTAATCCCCATCCTGCTCTCTTTGTATCATTGTTCTGTTCTTCTGAGGAACTCGGGGGGGTTGTACGGCTCAGTGACTTTCTAGGACTACATGACTCGCTTCTGCCGTCCCTGAGAGGTTCCTCAAAGAGGACAGTGTCTATTGGTGTGTGTCGGTGTCTCTGTGTGTGTGTGTGTGTGTGTGTGTGTGTGTGTGTGTGTGTGTGTGTGTGTGTGTGTGTGTGTGTGTGTGTGTGTGTGTGTGTGTGTGTGTGAGAGAGAGAGCAGTTTCAGTTTTCCTGAGCTAGTTCAGTAGCAGGAAGTGAAGTGTTTTAAAAAGAGCCAGCAGACTCAGGAGTCACAATGCCCTTTTGATTTAAAGTGTCTGTATCGATAAGTCATAGCATTTAAATCTGAGCGACTGTGTGTGTGTGTGTGTGTGTGTGTGTGTGTGTGTGTGTGTGTGTGTGTGTGTGTGTGTGTGTGTGTGAAGAGAGAGAGAGACAAATGGAGAAATGCAATCCAAATCCAAACCGAATATACGAAATATCTAGACTGAAAAAAAAAAAACCCTGAAATGCATCAAGTAATTATATCTGATCTCTAGCAACTAAATGATGAAATTAAGCAGACTCAGCTAAATTTAACAAAATTATAAACTCACAGCCTCATTAAATCCAGATGTCTGCCTTTTTTTTTTTTTTTTTTTTTAAACAACAGATCTAGTAGTGGTGGCATGCTGCACTGATAAACACTGCCCTGCATTTCAGATGAAAAGCTGCCTCATCAGGAGCAGCCCACACTTTACACTGATCTAATTTGTCGGCTCGACTCGAAAAACTCCCGAGGCAAGTCGGAGTAAAAATTTCAAATATAAATACATGGGCGAGAGTGGGGGGGAAACAACAACAACAACAAAAAAAACACGATGTTGGAGAATATTCAGTGATCGTGTCATTTTTTCCCCCTATGTCGGCGTAGTTCTGCAACAATTTTACAGCCAATTAAAGAATGGTGCAGGCATGCTGTACTCTTATTAGTTTATTAGTTAAGTGTGAAACGTACACAAAACAAGGTAGAGGCTGTTGTCATTTACATCTTTGGAGCCTCTTTCTTCTCTTGGTTCTGCCAAATGCTGTAAATGTAAATGTAAAAGAAAAAAAAAACACATTGTTCTGTTACTAAGAAACTGAAAATCAGAAAATCTTCTCTTGAAGACTCTAATCGAAGATGCCTTCCATAAATAAATAAATAAATAAGCAAGCAAGCAAGCAAGCCGGTTTTTGAATCCATTTATTAAAAAAGTATCTGACTTATAGAATCGATTAATAGAAAGCTGATATGCATTTTAGAAGAACTGCTATCATCATCACCGCTGATCCTGACCAATCAGATTTGAGCTCTGTAGTGTAATCTATTGATATCACATATCAGGATTAAAAATCCTTCTGAACATAACATGCGAACCCCAATCGTATCCCGTCACGTCGCGGTATGAAATAAGACAATCCGAGCATGCTCACATCAAGGAAGAGTTCCTTAATGAAGAAATAAGAACACGCGACGGGAGCGTAAACCCATCAGACCGAACGTCTCCTCCAACCAGGATAATCATCATAATAGGAAGAAGTACAGCTGTGTCTCTTGCTAGCACATATTTAAAATCCATTTCGTACCGTAAACATGTTGCAATATACACTGGGGTAGAATTTGTATAATATTCCACATAGCAGCTTCTTAATAGGCTATTTATTAAAACGATCCAGGAAAAGCTTCCGGGGGGAAAACCCAACCCCCTACCGCGTCACCAAAACGAGCGTTAGCTAGATCGTAAACGTGGCTGACGAGAGAGATGTCGGTTCATGCTTATGTGCGAATGTGTTAGTGAATGTTAGAGCTAATGGACTCCACATGAAAGGCACAGAAAGTGCTACTGGGTTCCACCCTGGAGTCAGGTCTGTGTATGGGTGCCAACATTTGGGCTTCACAACATGCAAGATAAAGGTGCAGTGGCTTCGAACCCGATGTAATAAACATTTACATTTGCGGCATTTAGCAGACACCCTTATCCAGAGTGACTTACAACTGAGCAATGGAGGGTTAAGGGCCTTGCCCAGGGGCCCAGCAGTGGCAGCTTGGTGGACCTGGGGTTCGAACCCATGACCTTCCGATCAGTAGCCCAACACCTTAACCACTGAGCTACCACATTAATAAGTCTCCGTTATACTCGCCTTAAACTATGCAAGATGGCTATTGTGTATATCGCGTGGGCGCTTGTTATTTTGGTTTGAATGGAAGGTGTATAAAGGTTTCTACACTAAAGGTAGCAGATCTGTAAAAAAAAAAAAAAAAAAAAAGCTAATTTGACCTTTAGACTTCAGTTGTTTTAGCTTCAGTAATTCATGTTAAAGCAGAATATTTAGTGCACTTCTGAAAGGAAGGTCTGCAATGGATTCAGTAAGAGAATGCACATGTAATATCCTGACTGGATGTGTTTGCATTGCAGGTTCATCTCAAGTGTGTGAGTGTGTGTGTGTGTGTGTGTGTATGTGTGTGTGTGAATGTGGTTTGTGATCGGATAAGATAAGTGAAACATGGCACAGTGACTCCATTCCTCTAAGATGCTCAGGGTATAGTGTGAACTAAAAGCTCTATTTGTATCCTCAAACAGGATTTCCGCTGCACGGTGCAAAGCGGCTCGGGGTGTGTGGGTGTGCGCGCGCGTGTGTGTGTGCGCGTGCATGCATGCTTGTGTGTATGCCTGCTTTTGTTTGTGCTTACGTGTGTGTATGTGTGGGCATGCTTGTGTGTATGCCTGCTTTTGTTGGTGCTTATGTGCGTGTGTATATGCGCGCGTGTGTAATTGTGCATGCTTGTGTGTATGCCTGCTTTTGTTTGTGCTTACATGTGTGTTTGTGTGCATGTGTATGTGTGTGCATGCTTGTGTGTATGCCTGCTTTTGTGTGTGCTTACGTGTGTTTATGTGCGTGTGTATGTGTGTGCATGCTTGTGTGTATGCCTGCTTTTGTTGGTGCTTATATGCGTGTGTATATGCGCGTGTGTGTAATTGTGCATGCTTGTGTGTATGCCTGCTTTTGTTTGTTCTTGTGTGTACATGCTTGTGTGTCCGTGCGTGTGTCCAGTGACACTCAGCAGGGTTTTCTGGAGATGAGTGGGAGGATAGCTGTGATAGCCAATAGTAGTCAGCCTAAAGCCAATATGTCTTCCTCCATAAGCGTTTGCCTTTTTTACACTTGGTTCTGTCCAAACACCTGTTCAGCTTCTCGTGATGATCTGAGATGCTGTCAGTGCAATGCAAAACTCTCTGAGGGTTAAAGAGGGCATCTGAATCGGCCTCACACCTTCTCATATCTGTTCAATGCTTCAGCCTCTCTCTCTTTCTCTCTCTCTCTCTCTCTCTCTCTCGTTTATTTAAAGCATCCATCTGAAAAGCATCCACTTAAACCCCACTTGGATTTGACCCCCTGACTCACTCACTCACTGTCTTCTTTTCTACCTACCCTCATTTTAATATTCTTCTCCTATTTGTATCATGCTCTTTGTTTTCTACTCAAAACTTAGTGAAAATAAAAAATCTAAAATAATATTGTTCTGCGCAATAAAAACTAAAGACTAATGCTAGGTTAAAAACAGAAAGTGAGCATTTATACATTTAAATGTAGATATTTATAGATTTATATTAGATAGATAAATCAAAATAAATATTTGAAATTATAAAAAATTTAATTTATTGTTATTTTTGTTTTTTATTATTATTTAAAAAAAATGTTTTTTTTTTTTTACATTTATAACCAAATGTATTATTTTATATTTTGTAGTTGTCGTTGATTTTCCAGCCTTTATATCTATTTCGGTTCTTTCTTTTGTACACGAATCCACAGCGCTGTTGAATTCTTTCATCTGATTGGTCAGAAGAAGGTGATCTATTTTCTTTTCAGCTGTTTGTATTAATATGTTTTTGTTGCTATAGTAACGGCTCCTTTACAGAGACGTGTATGATGAACTCTATAATATGCTATCTAACCAGGAAATTGAAGTTTTCCTTAAGGATGTGTTTGTTTAACAGTTTGTGTCTCTGGCATCAGGACTTTGTAACCTTTGTAAACTAATCACAGCAGTATACGGATACTATAAACTATAAATGGATAAAAAAAAAAAACTCGATGTAATGATTCACTTTTGATGAATTGCTGTGTTTAACGAGAGGAATAACAGGAAAAGTGGTGTTTTCTTTTAAAGTCTTGTTTTGTTCCTTACTTGGTAAATTACTCAAAAAAAAGGGCAATATTAATATTGTTTCTATTAAACAAGAAATGTCTCTATTAACTTTCACCTTTCTTTCTTTCTTTCTTTCTTTCTTTCTTTCTTTCTTTCTTTCTTTTTCAGTTTCTCTCTTTCTCTCTTTTTCCTTCTCACTTTTCCTTCTAGCTTTTTCTTGCTATTACTTTCGTCAAGTTGTGCAAGTCGTGGCCATGGGCAAGTCGTGGCCTAATGGTTAGAGAGTCTGACTCATAATCCTAAGGTTGTGGGTTCGCGTCTCGGGCCGGCCACGACTGAGGTGCCCTTGAGCAAGGCACCGAACCCCCCAACTGCTCCCCGGGCGCCGCAGCATAAATGGCCGCCCACTGCTCCGCGGGCGCCGCAGCATAAATGGCCGCCCACTGCTCCGGGTGTGTGTTCATGGTGTGTGTGTGTGCACTTTGGATGGGTTCTGCCTTTCTGTTTTGTTTGTCATTTTTTTTCCCATTAAAAAGCAAATACAGGACCACCAACATATCATGGAGGCTTTTTTGGACCCCTGATTTATGACCTTGGTAGACATTGATGTTTACTTCTCTAAAGCAGCAGTCAGACCAGAAACAAATAAAATTCCCTCAAGAGAAAAGACTTTTCAACTGCTCCCCGGGCGCCGCAGCATAAATGGCCGCCCACTGCTCCGGGTGTGTGTTCATGGTGTGTGTGTGTGTGTGTGTGTGTGTGCACTTTGGATGGGTTAAATGCAGAGAACGAATTCTGAGTATGGGTCACCATACTTAGCCGTATGTCACTTTTTTCACTTTTTTCTATTTCTCCATCTCATGTTCTCTTGCTCTCTTTCTTTCTCTCCCTCTCACACTTTTTCTCTCGCTGTTACTTTCTCATTCTCTCACTCTCATGTTTTCTTGCTCCCTTTCTTTCTCTCTCTTTTTCTGTCTCTCCCTTTCTCTGTCTTGCTGTTACTTAACGTTGTCTCTCACTTTCTCTCTCGCATTCTCTTTCTTTTCTCTTTCTGTCTCTCACTTTCCCTCTCTCGTGTTTTCTTGCTCTCTTTCGCTCTCTCTTACTTTCTCCTTCTTTCTCTTTGTTCTCTCTCTCTGTGTGTGTCTCTGTCTCTCAAGTTTGTCTGTGTGCCTTCCTGTATTTCTTCCCAGTTTTAAACTGATTGTGTCCTTAGTCTGTGACCCAGTGTCGATGTGTATCGATGTGCTCACTGATAGATACGCACCTTTGTATGTCAATCAGGATCAGGACATCTGCCAAATGCCATAAATGTAGAAAATGGGAATGAGTAAGGAAGAGAGTGAGCGAGTGTGTGTGTGTGTGTGTGTGTGTGTGTGTGTGTGTGTGTGTTCTGTTCTCTCCTGTGGTGAATGGAGTGTCCTGGGGGCATGGGGGGAATCTCAAGGGGCATAATGTGTGTAACAGGACCATTTAGCGCTCACCGTTTAAAGAGTGAGGAATGGTAACTGCTGTTAGAGGAGAGCAGAGATAGAGAGAAAGGAACGAAGGAGAAACTGAGAAACCCCAACAGTGTTTGTTAGGGTTTTGACAGCCTCATCTGAGAGCTTTCCTGAACACACGAGTAAAGACATTTGCCCTGAGGAAAAGCTAACTAGCTAAAACGCGCTAGGTGTGTATCTGTCATCTGTTCAACAACTCTGTGTGTGTGTGTCTGTGTGTATTACAGAGGAGGACATGGAGAACTTTGAAATGGCTGCTCTGCCTTTGGAAACACAACGCAACATCGAAGCCGACAGCTTCTGGTGTATGAGCAAGCTGCTGGATGGAATCCAGGTGTGTTTATGTTCTGCCTTTCTGTTTTGTTTGTCATTTTTTTTCCCATTAAAAAGCAAATACAGGACCACCAACATATCATGGAGGCTTTTTTGGACCCCTGATTTATGACCTTGGTAGACATTGATGTTTACTTCTCTAAAGCAGCAGTCAGACCAGAAACAAATAAAATTCCCTCAAGAGAAAAGACTTTTCACTGAAGGGGACACTTTCACTTTAGACAGATTTAATTTAATTGAACGGTTTTGCGGGATTTTATTATTCTCCGTATTGCGAGCCAATAGAAAACAAGTGGGCGGGGCTTTAGTGTCTTTTGTCAGTAAAATAATAAAGGACCTACAGTGGATATAAAAAGTCTGCACCTTCTTACGTAATTACAACATAAATGTCAGACTTGTTGCATCTTTAATGCAATATTCCAACGAACACCTCTTCAATCTACTTCTTCGTGGAATCACCTATTGCCTTCATTACAGCATCAGATATTTATGAATAAATCTCTATATATTTTTACACGTCTAGAATTTTATCGCACTCTTCTTTGCCAAAAAAAAAAAAATGTAAAATCAAGTTCCTTTCATTTATCTGGGGATCTCCTGTGCAAGGCTCTTTTTAGGTCATTCCGTAGCTTTTCAATGAGATTGTGGTTGCGGCTCTGACTGGGCCATTCCAAAACTTTCCTGATTTTCCTTTTCTGAAGCCATGTTTTGGTTGATTTTGATGTGTGCGTTGGGTCATTGTCATCTTGGAATGTGAAATTCTTCAGCTTCAGCTTTTTTGACCGAAGGACAGAAGGTTTTGTGCTGAAATATCTTGCTATTTGGAGCTCTTCCTTTTCCCTTCTATCTTGACAAGTGCCCCTTGTCCAGGTGAAGAGAAGCAGCCCAAAAGCATAATGCTACCCTCACCATGCTTCACTGTCAAAAAGGTGATCCTTGGGTGATGCTCTGTATTGGCTTTGCGCCAAACATCCCTTTTAGAATTAAGGCCAAAAAGGTAAACCCTTCTCTCGTCAGACCATAACACATTTTCCAAGATGGTTTGGAGTGACTGACTGAATCTTTCGGTTTGCGTTTTTTTTTGTTTTGTTTGTTTTTTGTTTTTTTTTTGTAGGAAACAGCTTCTGTCTTGCCACCTGTTGGCTTCTTGTTAGCTTGCACCACAGAATACGTTTTCTCCTCGTCCTTTAATCAACTTTGAAGTGTCATCCTGATCTTTGCAATGTCTCCCGTGGTGCCACATTTTCTCCACTTATTGATGAGGATTTTGACAGTGTTTCATGGTACATTCAGTGCCTCTGATATTCTTTTATATCCTTCTCCTGATTGGTAACTTTCAACCATTATGTCTTAGAGTTTCTTCGTCGATTCTTTGTGTCCCGTGGCTTACATTTCCATTTATGGCCTTTGGCAGATGCCGTTATTCAGAGATATCTCATTTTTTTTTTTTGTTTTGTTTATACAAGTGAACATTGGCCTTGCTCAGGGGCCCAGCAATGGCAGCTTGGTGGACCTTGGATTTAAATGATGTGACGTGACATACGGCTAAGTACAGTGACCCGTACTCAGAATTTGTTCTCTGCATTTAACCCATCCAAAGTGCACACACACAGCAGTGAACACACACACCGTGAACACACACCCGGAGCAGTGGGCAGCCATTTAATGCTGCGGCACCCGGGGAGCAGTTGGGGGGTTTGGTGCCTTGCTCAAGGGCACCTCAGTCGTGGCCGGCCCGAGACTCGAACCCACAACCTTTGGGTTACGAATCAGACTCTCTAACCATTAGGCCAACTCTCTAACCATTAGGCCACTGGTTTTAAAACTCACAACCTTCCAATTGGTAGTCCAACAACTTAAACACTAGACCAAACATTCAGTCAAATACTACAGCAACAGCTGACTGTGGTCTGGTTTTAATCAGAATCACTTTACTTGATGTTATTTACCTACAGGCCTAATTTTGAATGTGACTGGTTAACTCGGAGGACCAGTTAGAGGATATGAAAGGGTATGCAGACTTATGGAATCAGGCTGTTGGTCGATTGGTTCTGTCATTATATTTTAAAAGCCTGCAATTTCGGTATATGGATGCATTTACATTTTATATCCACTTTCCATAAGTTAACTAAGAGTTGCACTGGATTTTTTTTCTCAAATCTGATCACTGTTACCTCAGAAAAAACTACAGGATTTTCTGCTTTTCTGCTTCTCTCAGCCTTCTAGGATTATTTGGCGCCTCTGTTCAGGCGTGGCTAAAATATATTGGCACCCAGTGCTTTAGAACTGCACAGCATTTCAGTTTGCTAAATTTGTTTATTGAAAAATCTTCTTTAACATCCTTTCGTTCCATAACAAAACCCGAACACCGTTATAATACCAGCTAGGTGAAACTACTAGCTAGCAGAAACTCTAGTCCTCTGTTAATCGACCGTGCTGGGATTATTTATTTTGAAACACGGCTTGCACACAGTGGAACTCTTTCTCATCCTCTTATGTCTCACCGGCCAATTTCCTCTCTGGCCAAAAAAACAGAAACATTCTCATTCTTAATTTCCAGCCTGCATTGTTAGCGCCTCAGCTCATTTAGAATGGGGCGAGTAGTGTTTTTACAAAGAGGGAGCAACACCAGTGCTATGAATTTGACTGTTCAGTTAGTACTGACCTGCAAAATGTCTCCTGGCAAAAGCAGACAGATTGTATAGCTGGTCATGTATGTGTTCTCAGGAAGAGTGCAGATAAAGGTTAAAAGTACCATTTCTGTTTAGATTTTACATATGATATAAAAGGCAATGGGAGAGAGTAGTCTCTCTGGTGCCCCTTTTCCACCGAGGCAGTTCGAGTGCTGGTTCGGAGCCAGAGCCTAATTTAGAACCAGTTCTTTCTGTTTCGACCGACAAAGCACCGTCTCCGAACCAGGAAAAGTGGTTCTTAAGTAGCACCAAAACGTTGCTGGTCTAGACTTAAGAACCGCTTGCGTCAGGAGCTGTGGGCAGGGCTACTGTTAGCGCATTTGATAACGTACCTTAAGTTTACTAATGTTTAATAAATTTTTACTTTACCGCGATATGTTACATTATCAGCACACATGATGGTAGGTAGCTACATGCTAAGGCTAATTTTTTTTGTGTTAACGATAAAATAACGTTATGTCCTTTATCGACTACAACCTCCGTTTATACAGATTACACGGAGCTGCACGTACACGTTTTATTCGCCGCGTTTGGATGCCAATGTAGGTTCGCAAAGCCATGAACATTAACAGTAAAGCAACATCCGCCATTGTTGTTGTGTTTGTGTTTGCTGCTGCTGCGCTAATGTTGCTGGGACACGTTACACATACACAGTGACGTCACACTCGGCGCTGTGATGGCTCTCTAGCCGGTGGAAAGGCAAACCGGTTCTTAGAAGGTTCGCCAGTGGAACCAACTTTGAACCAGCACTAGCGCTAGCTCTGAACCAGCACCCGCTTCTTTCCGGTGGAAAAGGGGCATGGGTGCGAGGAAGGGATTTGACAAAGTGGGGGAAGTAAGGCAGTGAGTGAGGAAGTGAGTGAGTGAGGCAGTCAGTGAGGCAGTGAGGGATGGAGTGATAAATGTTCAAATAAAGTAAGTGACTATAATATTGAGACCAGGAATTTTGTGTCATTGAGACTGATGATATGGACTGAAATCTATTTGTAGTATATATTGGTAATATAATATAAAAATAAACGGTCGGTCTAAATGAGTGCACATTTAAATTTGCATCGAAGAAGTGCAATAGAGCAGCAGTTTGAATATTCTCTGTTTCACTATTTCAAGCTTTAGAGAATTCTAAACATCATGAGGGAAAAAACAATGAAGAGAAATCATGTAAATAAGAATACATCCCCAGAATATTCCCAATTAATTAAGATCAGCAGACAGAGCAGACAGCAGAGTGCCTTTAAAAGCAGCGCTAGCAGAAAGCTGTGTGGAGATGCAGCGAGTATTATTAATGTATGTGTTTTGATCTTGCAGGATAATTACACATTTGCCCAGCCTGGTATTCAGAAAAAAGTGAAGGCTTTGGAGGAGCTTATCAGCAGAATTGACGGTAAGGCCACCATCTTTATAATACTTTTCCTACAAGTCTTTCAGCTAAATGCTACTAAAGTGGCTAATAATGAAGTTATAAGCTTGGAGTGTAGAATCACGGACGAGCTTGAGTTGTGTGAGTCTTTCTGTTAAATACTTACTAGCCACTGAGATGTTTTTCAGTTTTATTACAAGTTTAGGAAGAATAACACTTCTTTACTCAAATTACATTAAGATTAGCATAAGACTGAGGCCAGCAAAGGAGGGAGCGATGAGGAATAAAATGTGACTAGCATAAATGTTTTGAGAGTAGCTGTCATGAAAATATTAAAACTAGCATAAAAGCGAAGGGTGAAGTGATGAGGCTAGCATTAAATGGGACTAGCAAAGAAAGGGGTTTGAGACCAGCCAAGCGGAGTGTCATAAAACGATCGTAGTAAAGAGAGGAGAGATGAGGCAGCATGACGTGAGATTAGTAAAAGAAAGCTTTTTAGAAGTCAAAGAAATATTTTAATATAGCACGAAAGTGAGACTTTCAAAGTCACAAAAAATAGATTTTTTTGGTGTAAGCAATAAAAGTAAGACTAGCAAAGGGATAAAAGATGCGGAGAAAATAAAACAAGTGTATTGGAGTTGAAAATCATAAGTAGAGGAAAATGTATCAAGACCAATAATTGTGTGTGTGTGTGTGTGTGTGTGTGTATAAAACCAGCATGAATATGAGACTAGATATGATACAAGGCTAAAAAAGTTTTACTTGAAAATGCAACACAAATGACCACATAATGGCTAATGATGAGGCTCACATAAAATGAAACCATCGGTTAGAAGCAACTTGAGATTAGCAAAGAAGAAAGGCATGGAACTGGCAAACAGGAGAGATTAGGCTAACATAAAATGAAAACAATTATAAAACTAGCATAAGCCTGACTAGCAAACAGAGGAGTTCTCAACTAAATCAACGTTAGCACGTAGCAACAGTCTGTTAACAAACATTCAATCCTGTCAGTGAAGTGTGGGGGGATGGACTTAGTTCTTATTTATGTGTTGCACACTGATAGAATTAAAACACATCTCAAATGTGGCAAGAGATATTTACTGTATTGAACAAACACTTGATTTGGATACCAACCCCTGCTGCACAGTCGTGATGCCTTTGTAGATTCCGATTTTTACATATAGTTCTCAGCATAGCTGTCATTTCAATGGATTTCTATGTAGTTTATCCTTCATTTCTTTCTGTATCAAAAAAATGAAATGGTGCGTAAACCATGCACAGCTTGACACAGAATAATTGCCTCTAAAGCGCCTGTAACGCAGCTGGTGTGGATAGAAATGCTTTTCAAAATGGCAACATAATTGACCTAAGCGATGCCCATCTTACACACACACACACACACACACACACACACACACACACACACACACACACACACACAGGAAAAATGCTTCAGAAACATGTCCGGTGTAAATTGACCTTCAAAGGTTGTAGACATGACCGTCATTAGCAAAGAGAAAGAACATAAGACAAGCATGATAGTCGCTAGTAAAGGGAAACTAGCAGTACTGAGAATAGCATGAGAATAATTCTGACTAACATAAACCTATTAGTGTCTCCCAAATTGCATACTTATAATTCTCAATCACTCATTTTCTACCGCTTATCCGAACTACCTCGGGTCACGGGGAGCCTGTGCCTATCTCAGGCGTCATCGGGCATCGAGGCAGGATACACCCTGGACGGAGTGCCGACCCATCGCAGGGCACACACACACTCTCATTCACTCACACACTCACACACTATGGACAATTTTCCAGAGATGCCAATCAACCTACCATGCATGTCTTTGGACCGGGGGAGGAAACCGGTCCAAAGGCACGGGGAGAACATGCAAACACCCCCCCCCCCCCCATACTTATAATTATTCTAATGTTATTTTGTAGTGTTATTTAAAAAAATGTGTGTGAATATTCAGGATGATGCAAATGAACTGTGGAATGTTGAACACTCAACACTCGCAGCTTTGCTTACGTAGCGGAAAACGGGCGGGGCTACCAGTCTCTGATGCTGGATGAGAAAATAATTTCAGGATTAATTTCATGGATATTGTGTGATTTTTATTTTTCAGCATTCTGACAATTCATCGTATTTTCCTCCATTTGACGTTATTCGCCATCGACTAAGACTTTGTTCGTGTTTCATTTGAGATGCTGCAACCCTTCTAAAATTCATTTAGTTCTTTTGAGCTCTATTGATGCGCCATGGGATTCTTTATGGAGCTAGCATTCTAGTGCACAGGAAGGATTTTGTGATGGAATTTGGAGTGAAAATGGCCCGACTCCGTGGTCAGTGGCCTGAATTCGGAACTAGTGAGCTGATCGAGACCCACGAAGCGAGTAGGTCCGAGTTTTACTTATGACTCTCACTACTAAAGAGAGACTAGTTTAAGACATGAGCAAATAAAGGGATACTATGGCTAGCTATCATGGGTGCACTGAGACTAGCAAAGTAGATGTGAGAACGTTGTTAATGCTAGCATAGTTTAAACTAGCAAACATTAGTTTATTGTGACGAGCAAAAGGAAATTCTCTCGGGGAATGCTAACAGCTAACAAGAAATAAAAACATATTACTTTTGTTTGAGTCCAAAGATTAATCTTCTCAAAGTATGACCAACATATTTAGCATTATTTTATATATGATGTCGTGCAGACGGGTTTCAGTACAAGATGTATAATCTAGGATCACTTCCTGCTGCAAACAGTTCAGCTCTTTATCATAGCGTATCGCTATAGCAGAACAGCTAAGCAATTGAGCAGCTGTTATAACTACCATAAATAGTTATAGAGTGGGTAAGAACACTATAAGAACATGTGAATCAAGGAGGCTTTAAGAAAGAGTGATGACATTTAAAAAGCTTTTTACTTCAAATTTCTTTAATGTGGAAAACACATTTTTAATTCAATTTCACCAGTAGCTTTAAAAGTGCACCGAATGAACTTTTTTTTTAAATATCATTAAAATCAGCATGGAACATCGGTTCTGCAGCAATTAAGCGATCCCTTAGAACAATTACCGACTATTATCTCCCTTCTTTTCCTTTTACTTCACACATCTCTTCATTTGTGTAGCACACCGCTATTCTAGCGTAAGTGCTAACCTGAGGTCAGCTCCTGTCTTTCATATCTTTATGAATTTAAAGGGCTCATTATCAAGTCTGGAACTTTGACAAAAGGAAATGGAAGTTAACAGACCGTGAATGAAATGATGATTACGGTGCATTTGTTTGGCTTAAGTCAGCACTTTTGGCTCTCGTTAGGTAAGGGTTTTGTCCTCCAACGCCAAGGCGCCTGTTGTGCGTGTTTCTCTCACTAAAACTTTCACACATTTTGTACAAGAGTTTATCCAAAAAAATAATAATAATAAGATTCTGCAAGTGTGCCGGCAGAAGTGGATTATTCTCATGCCCAGAATGTGTTTCTGGAATTTTGAGAATTTGAACTCAACCTTTTGGCTGCTAGCACAGAATGCTAAACTTCGAACCACCGCTAAAAGCTCTTCTCGTCCGTGTTTGTTGTTCAACTCGCTAGTTGAAAATTTCAGTTTCTAAACACAAATCTATAGGGTCATGATTTGGGGTCAAGTATTTTGTGTATAGCTCAGAAGAAAGTTTGGATGAGTGTGTTGAGTGCTGGGTGCTGGGTCAGTCAATGATGGTGCCCATGGATCAATGATGGTTTAGTCTCGACAGCCTAACAAGAGAGCAGCAGTTTAGGAGACTGGGGACAGGACTAATACTTGTATAAGACTGAAACTAGCAAAATGAAATGTTCAGGATACTGGGGACAGGACTAAGGCTAGCATAAGACTGAATCTAGGAAAAGGAGATGGAAGACCATGGACAGGACTAAGATTAGCATCAGACTGAAACTATCAAAAGGAGATGTTGAGTAGACTGAATACGGGACTAAGACTAGCATAAGACTGAATCTAGGAAAAGGAGATGTTGTTGGGGAGACTGGGGACAGGACTAAAGCCGCCTTCACACTGCACACAACAAACGGACACGACTGTCGCATTTCGCCCCTAGTGGCAGTCGCACGGAATGTGCAGTATGATCGTGTAGACGTCAACATGGGACAGAAGCTCCTCGTGACACCCGAAAATAACCGCGAAAATGTTCTCCATTAAGGCGCAACTCTTGCACTGAACGGTGATACTCGCCGAGACCTTTTCTCCGAGTCAGGGAGTGTTTTATCCACACTGATTTGAAATATTTTCTTTTATGTCTCCAGTAAAGAAGAGCAAAAGCAAGAGCCTGTATTCTCCCTCCATTTCTCATGGTGAATGAATGAATTAATTAATGAAGGAGTAAATACAAACAATCAGTGCAACAATAAATCCAGAAAGACCGTGAATAATTTTTTTAGAAACATTGACACAACATTAAAAATAATACAATGTAAATATTAATAATTTATTACTTTATCAATAACAATGTATTTAAAACAAAAAGATTGTTTTTGATAAAGTGTAAAAATTACTAAAGTTAATATTAATACTTTTTAATAATTCTTATCACCTCGCGCACACAAACCTGATTGGACAACATTGGAATACATCACATCCGGTCGGCATATCGGATGCGGTGTAGTCGCACAAGTTCAGTTTTTTTAACGGATCCAACGCTCAAAACGGATCTGAAAATTACGGTTCCGTGGATGGTCGGCACCTCACGCAGCGACCTTGCGACTCTCCATAGGCAATGAATGACTTCCGGTTTATCGGCGGTCGTTTGTCGTGTGCAGTGTGAAGGTGGCTTAAGACTAGCATCAGACTGAATCTAGCAAAAGGAGGAACAAAAGGAAACAAAATGGAAAATGTTCAGGAGATTGTGTTAAGCACTGGGGAAATGTGTAAGATTAACATGAGATCGAGATCAGCAACCTTCTGATAACCTTCTTTGTGGGAGGCATAAAGGTGTCCCAAGAGTCATCAGATCCTTTATTCGTCCTACAATTAGCACACAGGACATAATGGAAAAGAAAGAACACAGGTATTAAATTCCTAGCATATAAAGACAAAATAAGAGGCTTGGAATCCTGATGCAAGGCGAAATTTACGTAACATCTCAAGAACATTCAACAGCGAGAGTATTTTGAATTTCAGAATTTTTTTTTTCTCGCTCTATTGCTTTGACTCTGTTAAAGTGCCCATTATCATCATGATAGATACGCGTTCGCCGATCCTCCTGTCGGCAAGCCGCGGCAGGATTCTGTCGAAATCCATCACGACCACAGTCGATAGAGCCTCCGTCTTTACGCCATCCTTATTCTTCCTTTTCCCTGCTGAATGGATGCTTTATATATTAAACCTCCCCTATTCTCTGTGCTCGGAGCCTCTCGTCTTCCACCTCTCTCTTCATTTCCAATCGAATGTAATTATGTGGAAGACGGTGGGAGGCTGTAATCTAAATTCGGCGGGAGACAGGTGTGTCGGAACGATACCGCCGCGTTCACAACCTAGAGTTTTTTTTACTCGGGTTAAAATGTTGAGCTACAAGACATCTAGAGATCATGTGTTTTTTAAAGTGAAAATTGTGATGTGTGTGTGTGATCTTTTTTTTCTCTCCAGAGGACATGCACCTGCACATTCAGAAGTGCGAGGTTGAGTACCTGCAGTTCGCTTTCCGCTGGATGAACAACCTGCTGATGAGGGAGCTACCGCTACGCTGCACAATCCGCCTATGGGACACATACCAGGTATACACACACACACACACACACACACACACACACACACACACACACACACACAGAGTGAAAGGTCAGGGCTTCAAATTCTCACTTTAAATAATCACAAGGTCACATTTCAGAAGCAAATAAAAATCTTCATATTACCACTTGGAGTCTATAAAAGTTTATTTATTTATTTTTTTAATGTGGCAAAATTATCGAATAATTATACTGGTTTCCCTGTTTTACAATTACACACACACACACAAACACACACACACACACACAGAGTAAAATATTAGGGCTTGAAATACTCGAAAATTAAATGCATGACATCTTGTACTCTGCATTTGTGAAGAACACATTTTGTTACACATTCATGTTAATAAGTATTTACACCCTTTTTTCAATTAAAAAACTGGGCAAAAATTTTGGCACCCAGAGTATTTAAAATAATCATCATATTTGTGGCCCTTATGGCTCAGTTCTAGTGCAGTAAGCTATTTCAAAATGGCAAGAGAGAAAAATAATGGCGGATTAAAACATCAACGGGGTTGTTTTGTTTTTATTTATTTATTTATTTATTTATTTATTTATTTATTTATTTATTTATTTATTTATTTATTTTACAATTTTCAGAATTTCAGTCTTTGCTTATACAGTGCAGAAATTTACAACACTGTAGTGAAGGTCACTGTTAGGTTCAAGTGAACAGATTGGGACCAGGTTGTAGTGGCAGTTTTCTCCACCTCCAGTCTTTCAAGTGCTCTGAGCAAGCAGACGCTCAAATAAAAGTGTGTAGGCTGAACCTTGGCTGTCTTTGGTTATGATCTCAGTGCTCCGAACGGATCCATTTTACACTCGTGTTTGGAATTGTGCCTCGCCAATTATTTTTGTTCACACATGCAGAAAAAAAATTTGACTGGTGCAGGCTCTCAAGGTCAGATTCAGCAAAAGCAAAAAGCTTAAAAAATTGAGTAAGAACAGCCTTTATACGAACATGTTTCATACCTTAGTGTCTCCCAAAGAAAAACTGTAATAAGTGTAATAAACTGTAAAACTGTAATAAACTGTAAAAATGATGTAATAAGAAGTAAATAGGGATTAACATGAGCAGCAATCCTTATAATATATACGTAAATTATTCGATAAGAAACCGAAAAAAAAACAAGCATGTTTGCGAATATAGATACAATATGAGTGATACCAGGAACTTGTATATCGGTAACTACAAGGTAACTACAGTACAAACTTTTAAATGAACCTACAATCTGCCCTTCTTTAATCAATAAGGAAAGATAAGTTGCTGTGGTATAAGAGGAATAAACGCATGTTGTTATATACAGTATTTTCCGCACTATAAGGCGCACCTAAGAGCCTTAAATTTTCTCAAAATTCGGCCTTGCGCCTAATAATCCAGTTCGCCTTATGTGTAAAAATGTTGTTGTGCGACTTTGGTAAACGCTCCGCTTGATTGACTGTCGGACCGTTTCCCGCTGCCACAGGGACGTAATACATACACTATGTACGCTGGCAGCGATAAACCAATCAGAGGACATTACGTAATACGTACAGTACGTACGCTTACCTCCGCCACGCCTCCGGTAGGTATACTACCGGTATGTTGCAAAACAACATTTGTTTCTTCCTAACCATTATGCGCTCTACAGTACACTCCAGTAGGTGGTGGTAAATGCACCTTAAGTTGGTTTGTCATCTGCCAATAAAAATCAGATGCTTACGAGGCACAATTCAAACTCCAGGCTATCAGTTACACGGTTGTAAATGGGAATAAAGCAGCTGAAGGAATTCAACGTCAATGAATCTGTGGTTCGGAAGTGCAGTGGAGGAAGCAAGAAAGTAGATGAGGACTTTGATGGATTTGTGGGAGAAGATTGATTAAAAAATAATGTGTGTGTTGTTAAATAGTAGAATAAAGTTCAACTAAACTCACTGTTTTGCTTCCGTTACCTTTTTTTTGTAGACCGTATGTTTTAGCATGCGCCTTATAATACGGTGCGCCTTATGTATGGGTTAAGTACAGAAATAGACCCTGTAACTGAGACTGCGCCTTATAATCCGGTGCACCTTATGGTGCGGAAAATACTGTAAATGTTATGAGTTCTCAGGAATCGCACCATGGCATCGTTGTTTAGTTTCCATCGCTGTACAGCAAACCACAAGTGTTTTATTCCTTACTGACTGCCACAATTACTGCATATGCAAATGTTCCTGTACAAAAGTCTAGTTGAATAAATAGCACTAACTACAGAATAAAAGCACACTGATGTTCACTGCCTGAATGAAAAATTAGCCCAGAGAGTAAGTTCTCACTCCGAGCATTGATAAATGTGGTTTATGTAGTTCAGAGAGAGAGAGAGTTATAATCGGTTTAAATGACGGACTGACCTTGGGTGCGCTGGTCATTGCTAGTGTTCATTTGTATTCTCGATGAACAGATCGGATCCTCTGATTGATTTCCTGACCGCTTTTCATCCTCATGACTTTTTTGATGTGCGTCTTTTCTCATTTTTTTTCCCGTTCCAGTTTAATAGACGTGTATTTTTAGTTCATTCTCATTTTTTGTTGGTTTGTTTTGTTTGCTGTTTTGTTCAGCTTTGTTTAGACCAGGGGTCTGCAACCTTAAACACCCAAAGAACCATTTGGACCCGTTTACCACAGAAAAAAAAACACAGGGAGCCACAAAACCCTTTTGACATCTAAAATGAAGATAACACTGCATATATCGTATTTTACCTTTATGGAAAGTGTAGAAAAAAACTGTAGTGTGTTGCATTTATGAAATCAATGAACTGCTACTGAGTAAACTAAATTTTATTTCTGCAGGCAAACAAAAATATTTTGAACAGTTGGAACTAACCTTAACAAAAAATACGCCGTGTTGAAGGTTACTTTCAAATAAAATGTTTAATGTCTAATTGAGTCCTCTTCGTATTCATGACCAGGGCTCACAAGTTTTGAAGCCAGGCAAGCGTGACATCTCCAACCCCACCGCAACCCCAATTTTTTTCATTGGTTGTTGCGTTAAATCTTTCCCAGATAGTGCTATTTTCTGATTGGCTATTGTGTAGCCCCTTTTTTTGATTGGCTGATAAGTGTCAGGCTCGACTAAGAACTGAGACGCACTTGATTCCTGCCCGGTTCCATAGAGACAGCGGTGCGGACTGATACATTTTGGGCGCTGCGGCTTATTAAATATATGATAAATGGTAAAAAAGTTTTCTGTGTGAGATATAAGATGTGTGGTGGGAGAGCGTGAGAAAAGGCCAAAATGCGTGTCTGTCACTCTCAATGCATGACACCTGAGAGCCGGCTGCAACAAACCAAAAATGCGTCTGCTTCTGTGTGTCGGATTTCGCGAGTCGGCAGTTTTGACGCATATTTTGAGCGACAAAAAAATTAAACACGGTTTATTTTAATATATTTTAAAGAGCATCATATTTAGAATTCCATTTAAAAAAAAACTAACTAAAATAAAATAATTGTAAATTAAATATTTATTTTCCAAATCTACATGTAGCCGCAACAGAGGGATGAAAGAGCCACTTGCGGCTCCGGAGCCGCCGATTGCCGACTCATGGTTTAGAATAATCTGGTTTATAGCTGTGTCTTACAGACAAGAAGCTTGTGTGTCCCAAATTGTACATTTGCACACTATTCTGCTCCGTTTTCTAGCACAAATAGTCAGTAGTGTGTTCAAGAAGTAGTGGAAGGCATGGAAGTGTGGAACGTTAGACACTTCATGCACTCAAAGATCACAGCTTTGCTTAAAATTTCAAGATGGCCGAATTCAGTGTAAAAACTCAGCGTATTCCGTTGTTGTAGATCATACAGCCGTCATCCACCATCGACTGGGAAACCACTTATACTTCCAATAAGTAACGTAAAAAATCAATCCGTTGGAGATGATACTACACTGCTAAAATTAAAACTCTAGACCAGGGGTGTCAAACTCTGGCCCGTGGGCCAAATTTGGACGGTGATGTAATTATATTTGGCCCGCGAGATCATATCAAATGTGCATTACAGCTGACTAGACGCATGCTCCGCTAATACTACAAATCCCAGAATGCCTTGCCACTTATTGATGCGTAGTCACGAAAAGCAAGCGCCCCTCATTCTCTGTTGACCATCATTAACAACCATGTTACAGTCACACCGGGCAAGTTAATTCACCCTCAACAAAAATGGCCAAACGAAAGATGGACAATAGGAGCTTTCAAGGCAGGATGGAGGCAGATTATTTGTTCACGAATATAAAGGACAGACCTGTTTGTCTTGTGTGCTATCGGAGCTAACGTGTCTGTAACGAAAGAATATAACATAAGAAGACACTATGAAACGAAACATTATGAGAAGTATAAGGACCTGGACGTAAAGCAGAAGCT
>NC_062531.1:5103308-5105808 GCF_022655615.1 Tachysurus fulvidraco
TCTCTGTCTTTCTGTCTCGTCTACATCGCAGATGCGTTTCTTCAATCTTCTTTTTTTTACTTCAGACTGGATGATCGAGTAGAAATCTAGAAATCCAGCCTACTCAACACCGGGCTGAACGTATGAATGGAATGAAGTCAAGGTCAAAAGTTCCAGCACTGCAAATGATCTCAGTAACTTCTACATCTCATCCTCAGGTGTTTTTTTTAATAACCACAGCTCGGATTGAACTTCTTCCTTTTTTTTTTCTTTTCCTCCAGACGATATTAAGTTTTAACATCAACTCTTACCACTCCATGATGTGTGTGTGTGTGTGTGTGTGTGTGTGTGTGTGTTTGTGTGCTGTGTTTTTTTTTTTTTGTCTTTATTTAATTCCCTCTGTTTTAATGACACTGTGGAGTCACTGGACCTGTTTATCTCGCCATCATTGCTGGCAGATGTCAGAGCCATTTGCAGAAATCTGGGTGATCTATCGTTCGATCGACACTGGATTCGACCGATCTGATTTCGTAGCTAGTTTCAGACGGGCAGCTAGAATATGAATTTTTTTTTTTGTTGCTTGCTTGTTTGATTAAAAAAAAAAAAAAAACGAAGAAAAAAAAAACGAACCACATCAGATCAGATTTTAAGCCGGTGTCATGAAGACATCTTTGACACCATTCTGACACAATGAGCCTCAATATTCAGCATTATCTAGTTTATGTTAGTTAATGTTTAAATAACTAGCAATGCTCCTATTTAGCTTATTTCATTTAAGGAGCAAAATCTATCAGTTTTAGTGAAACCGCATCCAAAACGTCTTTAAAATGTCGGATATTCTCGCCGTTTCTTGCCACATTTAACACGGGCGTCGACAAAACAAATCAAATCCTGCCCTCACTTGTGTTATAACAGCTATAACAGTTATAAGAAGGCCTCTACTTAATAATTGACAAGCCTATATAAATAAATTAACTAACTAATGAATAAATAAAGAAATAAATGCAGTCTCCATCCTAACGAAAACCTGCAATCTTGTTTAATTCAGACTGTTACAGAGTACAGAAAACTTGATCAACAGTTGTTACACACGTTTTTTTTTTTAATACATTTATTCAGAGAATTTCCCCAAAATGATTTCTCTCCCTGTTCCATGTGTTATAAAAGAAACGATAGCATATGTAAAAAAAACACCAAAAAAAAAACGTTTTATTCCAGATTCCAAACTTCGATTGGAAGCTAGCACGAGTAGCTCGATTTTTCTTTCGTTTTCTTAACAATTAAAAAAAATGGTTGTACTTTTAGTCTAGTGCTGAATTAATGTCAGTTAACTATCACGTACCAAGTAGACTGTTACAGTGAAGTCAGTGAAGAAGTCCAGATGACATCAGAGTTAGCCGACGGGACGACGTCATGTCAGGATAACAACACTAGCTAGTTTTATGAATTGGAAAAAGTCAGCTACTTTTTTTTTTTGTTGTTAATGTTTTGTCTTATTTCCGCTACTCAGCATGTAAACAGATGTGTTGTCGCTATAGGAACCGGATTTGGATTCGGAAGCATGTGTGACTACAGTCAGTACTAAAAAAAACAAAAAAAAAAAACAAGAAAATAGGTTTGATCTCATGTAATTTGCAGCACGGACACTCGGGCTTAAAAATCGGATTTAAGAAAATAAATTAGATTTGCAAGGCCGTCTGATATATTTGAAGGTTCTGTAGCTTGGCGTAAAGCGCCTGCATATTGCACAAAAGATCAAATGAAAATTTAATATTAATATAAATATTAAAAAGGGTTCTGCTTCTCCTGTGGTGGAACTTCAGAAACGACTAGCGAGCGCAGACCGCTGAAGTCAGACCGTGGTGAAATATTAATGACATGTTTGTAGCGAGCGAGGCGGTCTAATGCGAGGTTGTGTTATGCAAGTAGATGGTATAAGGAGAAGAAAAGAGTAAAGAAAAAAAAAAACATCTGTCAGTAACACGAGCTGTAGCGTGCGTGGACGGAGGAATTATTAACGCTGTGCTGAAAACTGACAAGAACAAAAAAAAACCTTTTACACTGATCTAGAGTCAGCTCCTGAAGTCGATTGGTTATTGTTTGTTGTGTTAGAGCCTGTCGAGAACTGATCCAGGATCAGCTTGCTTGATCAGTTTTTTTCTTTCGTATTTTAGTTGTTTTTAAATGTGCTAATGTACTGCAATCAGCAATCGGTTAAAAGTGAGCGTACGAGGTGTAAAGGTACGCGGTGTATAAAATGTCATGTGTCGATGTGGATTATCTTTTTATAAAATCAGAAAGTTTTAGCGTCTTTTTTTCGGACGAGCAACAGACCGGTTTCTGTAACACCTCCAGGAATCAGTTTTCTAATCCGAATCTCAGCGGCGGTTTTAATAATCGATGAACAGCTGCCACCGTACTTTATCACGTTAAAGTAACTGGAGTACATGTGAATATAGCGAGCTGTCAGGATCGGTTCAGAGGAACTGTATTCTATGGGCTTTGCTTTCGCTTTACACTT
>NC_062531.1:5108308-5140808 GCF_022655615.1 Tachysurus fulvidraco
ATGATGTAAACAAAGTCATTAGAGTCGCAAAGCCTTTTTTTCATGGGTTATTGACTCTGGACTCATTTGTATATGTGTTTATGTGGATGAGGAGATACTTTTTAATCAAGGATGAATCACGGTACAGGATAAAATGAGGACGTAGCGCTCGTGGAGACGAGATTATGCGGGAATAAGATTTTTGATGGAGGAAGGATGCATTTTTAATGGTTAATGTCAGAGAGGAATCAAGTCTGACAAGGGGAGATAGAGTGAGAGAGCGCTAGAGTGAGAGAGCGCTAGAGTGAGAGAGCGCTAGAGTGAGAGCGCGCTAGAGTGAGGGCGCGCTAGAGTGAGAGCGCGCAGTAGAGTGAGAGAGCGCAGTAGAGTGAGAGAGCGCGCTAGAGTGAGAGAGCGCGCTAGAGTGAGAGAGCGCGCTAGAGTGAGAGAGCGCGCTAGAGTGAGAGAGCGCAGTAGAGTGAGCGTGCTAGAGTGAGAGAGTGAGAGAGAGCTAGAGCGCGCTAGAGTGAGAGAGCGCAGTAGAGTGAGAGCGCAGTAGAGTGAGAGAGCAGTAGAGTGAGAGAGCGCGCTAGAGTGAGAGAGCGCAGTAGAGTGAGCGTGCTAGAGTGAGAGAGAGCTAGAGTGAGAGAGCGCGCTAGAGTGAGAGAGCGCGCTAGAGTGAGAGAGCGCAGTAGAGTGAGCGTGCTAGAGTGAGCGAGTGAGAGAGAGCTAGAGAGAGCTAGAGTGAGAGAGTGAGAGAGAGCGCTAGAGTGAGAGAGTGAACAAGCTAGAGAGAGAGAGCTAGAAAGCTAGGAGTCAGAGAGAGAGAGAGAGAGAGAGAGAGAGAGAGAGCATCAGGAAATGAATAATTGAGAAATAATATTGTACTACTAAGTGAGAGATGATATAAAACATGATGTTAGGCTTTGCTCTATTCTTAGTAGAGAGCGAGTCGAATCCTGGTGATGCCACAGACCTCCATAACCAAGAGTCTGAGAGAACAAGACTGCGGATTCATTTCTAT
Organism: Tachysurus fulvidraco; assembly: GCF_022655615.1. Taxonomy (NCBI): domain Eukaryota; kingdom Metazoa; phylum Chordata; class Actinopteri; order Siluriformes; family Bagridae; genus Tachysurus; species Tachysurus fulvidraco. The sequence continues at coordinate 5,109,312 of NC_062531.1, forward strand.
TTACATGTATTGGTTTATTCATATACCAGATGCTTTCATCCAAATGAGGAAGTACAGAGTGATGCAATACAGTATATCAAGCAGAGAATAATACAAGTAGTCTTAGCATGCAGGATTTTTAATCGAGTGCTAGAGGAGCCGTGTGCACGGAGTAGAGCTGCGGAGCGAGTGGAAGTGCATTTCTTTTTATTTCCGAGAGCAGGATTTGATTCGATATCACCTTTTAATTTGAAGATTTGTGTGGGGGGAAAAAAACATTTGTTTTATTGAAAGTTTTCAATTAATCTCATGACCCTAAGGGGGCTGGGTAAAGCAGGGCTATTCATGACAATCGACAAATCCCTAAAGCCCTGAGTGTCTAGTTTTGATATGAGCTTCATATTAAGCACCACTGTGGAGCGCGACATGACAAATATGTTCGACGCTGAACACGGACACAACAAAAACGTTTTTTTATAACTTTTAAACTATTAGAGTTGGAGATTAAGGACAATAGTAAGCATCACACACACATCGTCAGCACTGGGGTTTCTTCCCTACTCAAACACACACACACACACACACCTTCTGTATCTTGTGGCTTTGTTTTGTTTTGCAGGTGTACACTTCTCTCATTTCACAGCTCGTAATTATCGTTCTCTGGTCATTATCGCTAGCACTTTATGACCAGAGCACTGCTAATGGCTGAAAATGTTTGACTGATGGACTGTTTCTTAACCCAGTAGGGAGGCTGAGGATTTTTTTCTTTTTAATCTCAGCAACACACATTAAGACGCCATTAGGATGTCAGTGTCACTGCTGTGCCGAGAATGATCCGCCATTCAAATAATATCTGCTCAGCGGCGCTCCCTCGTCTTGATGGACAGGACGGAGGGAGGTGACGGATTAAACACCGCAACAGATGGGCTACAGTCAGTCATTTAACAGCTACAAAGTGACTTCTATGTTCTCTATGAAGATAAAGCATACTATTTTTAACTAAAATGAACCTGGTTTAATTGTCAATGCTGTAATGACTCCATTTGAGTTTTTTTTATTATTGTTGTTATTAGGGATGGATCTTTTTTTTTTTTTTAAAGGTCTCCAGACGGATCCTGTAGTTTAGGGTCGATTTAAAAGAGACAGAACAAGTCCAGTTCTGTTTTTTTTTTTTTCTTCCTTTTCTTTTTTTTTTCCCTTCTTTTTTTCCCCCTGAAAGAAGAGGGAAGGAAATGTACTAGTGGCCTATTGGTGCAACCGCCACATTTATTTATAGCCATGTCCTGTATGTCCTAAGGCATTTTTCTCCTTCTTGTGTCTCCTTCAGTGTGAGAGAGAGAGAGAGAGAGAGAGAGAGAGAGAGAGAGAGAGAGCGTGTAAGAGTGTGTGTGTGTGTGTGTGTGTTTGAGGTTTACTGCTTTTTCTTTCTCCATCATTCTTTGCCTCTGTCCAATTTTGGAACCTTTTTGGAATAGCAGCTGTTTTTGTTTTCCAGCTGTATGTATCCCAGTTGGAGATGAAACCCATTCCATAGAAGAAGATTTTGAAAAAATTCCCCATACAGTCAGAGCCGGATTAAATAAATGGACTACACTAGGCAGGCTGCATTTTTTGGGCCCCCCTCCATCGATGTTATTTATGAATTGAAATCTGAAACTTACCAAAGTTACTAATAAAAGTTAATTCACATTTTACATAGCCCAGTCTTTAGTTACAAATTGGTTGTTGTATATTAAACAGTCTATCAGACTATTTTTTGATATTCGTTATTTATACGTCATTACACGGGCACCACTGTGTCTTCTGCCGCATCTTATTCCGCGTCTTCCGCCGCATTTCCCGCCACATCTTCCACCGCGTTCACAGCTGTCAGACGGCTGCCCGACAGAAACTTTTGCAAAGCCCCCCGCTGTCTCTTCTTTTGTTCTTCTCCATTTTTTTTCTTTTTACGTTTTGCTGCACCCGAAAGCATCTTCAAAGTCAGCCTACTACTCAAAACACACCTGCCTGTTATATTTGTTGCCCCGCTCTGACATCTGACCGCCGCTGACGTCTCTCACAGTCTATGGTTTAAATAAGCATCGTCACTATTTTTATTTAATTAATAAATAATGAAATAAATTGTAGATAGGACATTTGTACATTTTATTTTTATTATAATTTATTTTTTTATACTTTTTTTTTTTTTTTGTCCCTCTGTCTGGGCCCCATCCCGCCAATCGGGCCCTAGGCACGTGCATACAGAAGCACATTTTTTAACAAAGCATTGTGTAAAACCTGCTTCTCAGTGAGACGGGTGATCTAGGGTCACTCGCCCCACACCTAGATCAGTTTTTTTTTAGAAGGCTGCTTCTTTTTCCACAATAAATTTTTGAGACTTAATGTTCTTTTGGTGTAGTGACCCTGAAGCTCAGCAGACATGAGCCTGTTTTTTTCTGCTACCGCACTGTTTCATTCATTCATTCATTAATTCATTCGTCTTCTACCGCTTATCCAAACTTCTCGGGTCACGGGGAGCCTCAGGCGTCTAGTCTATCTCAGGCGTCATCGGGCATCGAGGCAGGATACACCCTGGACGGAGTGCCAACCCATCGCAGAGCACACACACTCTCTCATTCACTCACACACTCACACACTACGGACAATTTTCCAGAGATGCCAATCAACCTACCATGCATGTCTTTGGAGAGGGGGAGAAAACCGGAGTACCCAGAGGAAACCCCCGAAGCACGGGGAGAACATGCAAACTCCACACACACAAGGCAGAGGTGGGAATCGAACCCCCAACCATGGAGGTGTGAGGCGAATGTGCTAACCACTAAGCCAACGTGCCCCCCCACCGCACTGTTTGTTTTGTGTTATTTTTAATAGGAAAGATTACAGTTGAGCGCTCCGTTTATATCCTTTTGTTTGTATGAAAGTATCCCTGCAATCAAAAACTTTTTTTATTATAAGTTCTTACTGTGATTTGTGCTGCATTATGAAATATAAAGATTTGCACTTCCCATAAGTCACTGAGGCCCCAAACTTAGATTTGCACTTTCGAGTTTGGTTTCTCTCAAGGCTTCTTCTTCATGTCATCTCAGGGAGTTTTCCTTGCCACAGCCTCACTCGCCTCTGGTTTGTTCTTTAGGTTTATACAGCTATAACAGTTTGTTCATTAGGTATATGCACAATGAGCTATAACATTAAAACCACTCACAAGTGAATAAGAATAATTAAAAGTTCATGGAGGCAGGAAAAATGGCCGTGCGTAAGGATCTGAGAGACTTCGACTAGCCAAATTGACCACTGGGTCAGATTATCTCTAAAACTGCAAGATCCTGTTAGGTTAATACCTACTAAAAGTAATCCAAGTAAGGACAACTGGTGAACCAATGACAGGGACACTTAAGACACAATAATGGCTGACTGATTCCAAGGAAGAGATATTGCACTGTATCACAAATTGCCGAAAAAAAAATCTCTACGATAATGTAAATGGTGTCAGAAGGTTCGGTGCATTGCAGCTTGCTCTGTTTAGGGCTGTGTTTTGGTGGCTTAAGGAGGACCTACATAATACTGAGTGAACAAGAAAAAATATTCGCCCATAAAGCCAATTCACTGATATGATTGAAAAGACTTTTCTGCCCTTCTGGTATCAGTTGCTTTATCTTGGTAATCTTGGACTCGGGAATTCATGAACATTTGTCTTGTAAACCACAGAGACCAAGAAGGTGCCTGTAGTCTATTCTTATTCCTTTTTAGACTCTGAGATTCACACAGATAATGCTCCATTTCTCCATGGTTTCCTTTTTGAAAAGGGTTTGTACACTATAGGTAATAGCATATGTTGTGCGATGAGCAGGAGAACATAGAACAGCACAGAGAGACAGGGATAAGGTTAACCACATGTGTTTTTATTTAGGCAGGAAAAAAGGCATAAACTTAGGCTACACATGCTATGCTCGCTTTGGTAGTTGAAGGAAAGGGCGTCTTCCATCGGCAGAGAGTTCTGAGAGGAGGTGGCGAACGTGGAGCAGGCCAGGGACGTGGCTGGCAAGCAGCAGACAGAGCAGGGCATCTTGTAACGCAGCAAATTCTATATGGAGGAATACGCAGGGAAATACCCTTAATCAATCTTACCTTGTTCTAGCTGCTGAGCCTTGATCTCTGCTGTCATATTCTCCAGGAGGGTTTGGCAGGCTTTTTGCTGTCCCGCCTTGCACTCTTATTTAGCGGTGCTGGCTTGGGTGCTGATCTTTTGTCACTGTAGTTGACAGCTTGCTGCTGACCAAGGTGCTGAACCACCACCTCTTCTTGTGCTCGGTGTGGAAAAGGGGTGACGACACATAGCATAACCAGGGTAGTGGGGTCTTCAGTCCAGGATCAGGACATGGAGGTTTGTCCAATCTGCATATAATGCATATTCATATAGTATGCTCTAAGTGGTGGTGTTCTTATGCCATTTATAATAGGCTTCCTTTTTTTTTGCTAAACAAACACATGTGAAATAATTTATCATTCATTCACCAGGTCAGGGCCATGGTGGCACCAGAACCTATCCTGTGAACACTGTGTGTGTGTGTGTGTGCATGCGTGTGTGCATGCATGTGTGTGTGTGTGTGTGTGGTGGGAGAATTGCTTTTGTATGAATGTATATGATACATATATGTATAAGATTTTTATTGCACACTGTACAGACAGGAACATAATGTACTGTGTTTTTCTGTCCCTGTCTGTGTGTGAGTGTGCCTTGAATTGCTTCCGAATGTATATATGTATGAACAATATGTATGTATAAGAGAGTTTTTCATTGCACATGACTATGTTCAGGCACATACTGTGTATTTCTGTCTCTGTGTGTGTTTGATGATGTGTCTGTCTTGCCAGTCCTGTCAGCTGCCAGTCAGTCTTGCTCTGGGAAATGACAGCAGGAGTTAGCGCTCATTAAGCAATTAGCATAGGGTTAACAACCTGGTGCTGATTTGCGCGTCTCTACAGTACACCTGCACCGAACAGAGCATTTTCTCCAGCATGTTAATGTGTATTATTGGATCTTGCTGATTTTGTGGAACTGACCGCTGGCACAGAGGCTAATGTTAATCTCATCAGTGTGTTGAGGCAGACGTTGCTTTTGGTGTTCTATTTAGAATTTATTCACAACAATACAAAACATGCCTTTCGGGGACAGTGCACATTGTTATTTTAGGCTTAATTTTTTGTCATTATTTTGCCAGTTCTACATTTGAGGACAATTAACAAAAACAGAAGAAACGGAGCATGCAGGGTTTTTTTTTATTATTATTATTTTTTTATTCTGCTTCATGGCTGGTTTGTCTAACATTAATCAAAGCATAACTTATTAAAATAGATATTAACATAGAAAGTAAAATACAGAGTTTACAAGTGCTGTAACATTTTCCATATAATGAGTGTTCAATATCTGACATTTCCTTACTCTGGAACAGCATTTTCCTCTCATTAAGCTAACAATACTATGCCTATAAACATGGCCAGGATTTGCAGAAAAAGGCAATTTGGCTCGCTTGGCAGATGGACATCAACAGACATTCTAATTTGCTTCCCACTAACTGCTTCAAACAAAACTCTTTAATAACTTTCAACCATGCCATGAATGTTTTTTCAGTCCCTTCAGTATTGCTCCCAAAAGCTTATTGAGTTTAAAAAGCTAGAAACTAGGAAACCATCAAGACCTGTGACCAGAAAAGTGCACAAAAACATATCAGATAAGGAGATGCAGAGCTGAAGAAAATGTTCCCAATCCACGAAACTAAATATTTTCAAGCAAACTGATTTATTCTGTGTCATATGCAATACACTCAGCGGGATCTAGTAATATAATTATCAATTAATTCTTCATGCCGTTATCTATTCGGATAATAATTCAAATATTATTTTATATCGATACTCCAAGGCAAATTCCTTGTACATGTAAAACCCACGGTATTTGGTAATAAAGCTGATTCTGAGTCATTAAAATTAATCTACAAAATTGTTATCTGTCACCTACACAATACAGCAGGTAGCAAAATGCTTTATCGACTGTCCTCATCATACAAAAAACAATCAATAAGAATAATAAGATGATCAAATAGAGAATAAAATTATACCAAGAATAGACTTTCAATAAAAACCGAATTTATAATACAGGTAGGAAAAGGGAAGAAAGTATACAGGAAATATATAAAACTGTGTAAATTAAAGCAGGTCAGTCGTAGAACAATAGGACTGTACTGAGTAAATATGCAGATTTGTGCAACTGTATTGCAATAATTGTGCAAAATATAAGCTACTGTATTTAAAAAAAAAAAATGCCAGGTAGAGGCAGTGTGTGTTTATTTGGTGAAGGATTGTTCTGCCTGAAAGCCTTGATTGCCTGCGGGACCAAGTTCCTCCTCATGCTCTCTGTGCTTGCCCTCAATGAGAGGGCAAGCACATACAGATACAGGAGCAGCTCTTCAGTTAACGTTAACCTCAAACATCAGAATGGGTTAAAAGTGATTTTTGCCCATAGCACATTTGCTGGAGCCAGAATGGCTGGACTGAGAACCTCAGAAACATCTGATCTCAGATTTATACATGTATACACACATCTCTCTAGAGTTTCCACAGAATTCATTTTCTTGGCTCCCAGCATTGGAATCTATCATGATCTTCCGCAGTTGTAGTCTGTCTGCCTTAAGGTTTGACTTCTTGTGCTCTTTTGAGATGCTCTTCTGAACTTACCTTCGGCCATTGCTCGCAACCTTGGCGTAACCGCGGACAATCAACTGTCCTTTTTCCTCGCATGATGCTAATGTGGCACACTCATGTTGGTTTTTTCTCTACAACATCAGAAATTCAAAAGAAATTTGCCCTCTGCAAATGACACAAAATGCAGCTGCATGACTTGTTTTCAACCTACCAAAGTTCTCCCACACCTCCCCTTTGCTGCGCTCCTTCCACTGACCTCCGGTAGCCACACGCATCAGATTCAAAACACTGATGTTTGCCTACCAAGCCAAAAACGGACCAACTCCCTCTTACCTCAAAGCCCTTATCACTCCTCGCACTGCACTTCGCTCCCACAGATCTACCAGCACTGCTCGACAGGTCCCACCATTTCTCAAAGTAAGAGGTAGGTCAAGATACATTAAGCTTCATTTCTGTTCTTGCACCGAGGTCTTGGAATGAACTTCCCTTAGATGTCCAAACAGCCGAACATCTTCGAACGATGGATGAAGACCATCCTCTTCGTGAAACTCTTAAACTAGCGCTTATATTCACTGTTTGTTTATTTCAAAATAATTGTGCTATAATTCCTCCCAAGAGAGGTTTTAGTTTGATGGTATCCCAAGTCTGTGACCTACAGTTGATGAAGATAAGCATTAGTATAAGCATTGATATAGATTTCAAAGTACTTTAGTGAGGGGGGGGGGCACGGTGGCATAGTGGTTAGCATGTTCGCCTCACACCTCCAGGGTTGGGGGTTCGATTCCCACCTCCGCCTTGTGTGTGTGGAGTTTGCATGTTCTCCCCGTGCCTCGGGGGTTTCCTCCGGGTACTCCGGTTTCCTCCCCCGGTCCAAAGACATGCATGGTAGGTTGATTGGCATCTCTGGAAAATTGTCCGTAGTGTGTGAGTGAATGAGAGTGTGTGTGTGCCCTTCTGATGGGTTGGCACTCCGACCAGGAGTGTATCCTGCCTTGATGCCCGATGACACCTGAGATAGACACAGGCTCCCCGTGACCTGAGAAGATCGGATAAAGCAGTAGAAAATGAGTGAATGAGTACTTTAGTGATAAGTGCATCAGCCAGATGCCATAAATGTAAATAATGTGAACATTAACTGAAGCCCTGGACATGTAGTGACTGACTGAGCAGGCTTGCAAGTGTTTTTAATAAAGTGTCTGGTACTGTATGTGTATATTAACAAATATTGTGTAGTATTTTGCAGTATATATTCCACAATATCTCGCAGTTCCTTAAGGCAGGATCGGGGTTGTGTGTAACTGACTGGTGATGTTCTGTTTGCTTCCATCATTGTCACCGCTGACAGGAAAAAGAGCTGATTTTTAAACATGCAATTTTGAATTATGAGAAAAGTTTTGCACCCTGAATATCAAGCACTTTTTATTTTTATTTTTTTTTGCTCTGGAAGATATATTCCAAAAACCCACTGTGGTACCTTCATCCAACCAAAACACACTTACCGAAGGTGGTTTTAGTTCCGAGGCGAATGCAAAATACTCCCACTGTCCCAGAGCTTTTCTAAATGAATGTATTTATTCCACCTATTTGTCTTTTTCCGTATCTCTTCGCCGCGCCGTTCTCCTCCTCTCCGAGAACACGGACACATAGGTGGCCCGGTGCGATTTGTCTAAATACTATCGCTTGTAGTTCCTCTGCTTTGCGGAGTGCAGATTTGTCATCAGTCTCCAGCTGCACAGACAGTAAAGTTCCTGCACATATTCCACATCCATCACAGAAAGGGCTCTGCAGAGGCTTGTCCAGCTGAAATATTGATCAACACTGCTGGTGCAAAGCGCTTAGATGCTGCTTCCTAAAACTCAGGACTTCTGGAAAGTTTATTTAGGGTCACGGTGGAACAGATTGGCTTTTCAGAGCAAATACTGCCAGAGGCATGCTGTATGAAGTTTTTATTTCAACTCAGGCTCTGAGTTCAACTAAGTAGAATAGAGAGGAGCAAATATGAAGATACAGACTTAGATCAACATCTGTTCTTCTTCTGGTGGACCAGAGGGATGTTTCACATTTCCATGAAGGAAAAAAATGGTAATGATTTGACTTGTTTGACATGTTTTTTTGGTTCCGTTTTTGAAACAGGGACCCCTGGCTTTTTCTTTAGGGGAATCCCCACCTCGCTGTCTGGTCTGATATTTTATGTCCAAGGAATAGAGTCAAAACCTCTGTAGCCCTCAGAAGCAAAACATACCCAGAAGGCATTGCAGTGTGTGTGTGTGTGTGTGTGTGTGTGTGTGTGTGTGTGTGTGTGTGTGTGTGTGTGTGTGTGTGTGTGTGTGTGTGTGATTTCTGTTCCTGCCAGAAACATGCAGTTGGAAAGAATTTATTTCTAAAACATAATCAATTTAAATCTGAATTGACTCTGATTTCAAAAGACACACATATTCAGTGACTAATTCCTCATGATTAGCTGATTCGAATTAGATTTTGCATGACAAGCGCACAAAGATCACCGAGTATAAGCCGAGTATTTGACTATTATAGTGCATTAATTAAATTATCATGCATGACATGTTACAGAAAAAATGTAGATATCTAGAAATCTAGCGATCTTAGAAAATGGTACAAATTAGCCAACATGTTTAGCCCAGATTTTGCTACAGCTATATGAATAAGTTACTTTAATAATGCTCTCTTTCTGTCTCTTGCCCTTTTTCTGACTTGTTCCTCACACCGGTCATCTCTTCTTCCGTTCTGTGATGAAGTAAAATCAGAAAGGTCATTGATGTGTTTTCCTCTCTTTTTCCCATCTCAACTTTCTCCTCTGCCATTCAGGCCATTTAGCCATAATTCTACAAAATTGGATCCAACAAGCTAATCCACATCCACATCCACATCCACATCCACACAGCCATCAAAAATGAAGCAAGTTTGAAGCAAGACAACAACAAAAAAACCCAGAGTTTAATAAAGCATACGAATTCTACCCAAATTCTATATATCTATCCACCGTATACGTCTGAAGGAAAAATTAAAACACGGTTAAATGATCAGATATTCGACAGAATGTTGATTCCTTCATGTTTAATTTTTACAACTGTTTAATTTAATATAATACAATATAATATTGGGGGTCATGGTGGCTTAGTGATTAGCACGTTCGCTTCACATCTCCAGGGTTGGGGGTTTGATTCCCAAATCCGCCTTGTGTGTGTGGAGTTTGCATGTTCTTCCCGTGCCTCGGGGTTTCCTCCGGGTACTCCGGTTTCCTCCCCCGGTCCAAAGACATGCATGGTAGGTTGATTGGCATCTCTGGAAAATTGTCCGTAGTGTGTGAGTGTGTGAGTGAATGAGAGTGTGTGTGTGCCCTATGATGGGTTGGCACTCCATCCAGGGTGTATCCTGCCTCGATGCCCGATGATGCCTGAGATAGGCACAGGCTCCCCGTGACCCGAGATAGTTTGGATAAGCGGTAGAAAATGAGTGAGTGAGAGTGAGTAAGATAATATTCATTCATTAAATTTTTTACCGCTTATCCGAACTACTCGGGTCAAAGCGGAGGCGGGAATCGGACCCCCAACCCTGGAGGTGTGAGGCGAACGTGCTAACCACTAAGCCAGCCCTATATCCCTATATCAACCACTAACAACCCCGATATAATATAATATAATGTAATATAATAACCTTTGTATATGAAACATTTTTGTACTATATTCCACTGCTTACATTTAGATGAAAAATGGAAGTCCGAATACAGTATATGAATACAATACAGTGACTGATATAAATACGAATCTGGTGATATGAATATATTACGCGTGTGTTTAAATACAGCTTTAATGCATATATTCAAAGTGAGCTCTAAACCCTAGGTGATGAATGATGCCGATTTGCTGCAGATGACCAGCTTAAATCTCTGGATCAAAAACAACTTCTGTATCTTGTCGTGCCGATTTAACAACTGCATGCTTATATATATGAACATGGTTTCTAGAGAATCAGAAAATAAGTGCTTAAAGTGTAAAATATTATGAATGTGTGGTTAGAATGATATGACGACGTGAATGTTAAAAAAAAAAAGGTACAACAGCTCCAATTGTGAGACGTTTTATGCGTAACAGAAACGTACTGTAGTTTATTTAATAGGCTCCTGAATGAGAATCTTTTGTTGAAATGAAAAATTGAGAAATGCGTGTGTGTGTGTGTATGTGTGTGTGTGTGTGTGTGTGTGTGTGTTTGCGCTACTGGAGCTGACACTTCACATCTTCAATCCGCTTCACTGAGTCTTTCATGTCTCCCAGGGCCACTTTGCATCATTTAAAAGACGTCATGCAGCTGCAATGCGTCTGTCACAACAAACAGCATGCATACATGCATAACTAAGCTCTGTGAAACACTCCAGCCATAATGATTTGTGGTCCAAAAGCTTACAGCCTGGAAACATCTTACACATTGTAGGCTGGGTCCCAAATCCCACAAATCATGACTAATTAGCATTCTTCCTCAAACATCAACCATTTCTTAGAGATACAAGATTCCAGTACTGTTTGACTCGACACGATCAAAACCGTGTCAATCTGATGTCCGTTATAATAATATTCCCTCTGAAGTCTAGTTCCTCTCATGGCTTCTCTATGGCTTGATCTTTAAGACATTTAGATCTAGAATCCGTTTTATTACATGGATTTTATTTATCAATCTTGAAGAAGAAAAAAAGCAAATACAATTAAAATATCCAATAATAATTTCTATAATTGTACATATATATATATATATATATATATATATATATATATATATATATATATATATATATAAATATATATTATTTAATATATTATAATAATTAGATATATATTATATATAATTTGTTTTGTTTTTTTGGATTCTTCTTGGGGGATGAACTAAAAAAAAACATGTAGCCGATTTTATATTTTCAAGATCCCACATCTGTATTACACAAGAAGTGCATCGTACCACAACCTCAACAAGTTACTGTATTGTCTGTATGCATCTAATTCAATTCACATTTATTCTGTATATATGTATCTGTTGAGCCTTAAAGGGAAGTGTCTGCTGCATAATTATGTTTTCTTTAATTCATCGTGAAATGTGAAATGACAAACACAGAGAAGCATTAAAAAATGAACAAAATGCAAATTAACTTCTTGGTCCAAATAATGTATGTAAATTATTCAATCGTGCTTCTAAAGAATTATTATTATTATTTTTTTTGTTATTTGGTTTGCAGCTGGAGAAATCTTCAATGTACGACTCGAAAGCTAGAGATATTAACCATCTACATTTTTGTAAGGCGAAGCTGGGCACGGTGGCTTAGTGGGTAGCACGTTCGCCTCACACCTCCAAGTTTGGGGGTTCGATTCCCGCCTCCACCTTGTGGGTGTGGAGTTTGCATGTTCTCCCCGTGCCTCGGGGGTTTCCTCCGCGTACTCCGGTTTTCTCCCCCGGTCCAAAGACATGCATGGTAGGTTGATTGGCATCTCTGGAAAAATTGCCCATAGGGTGTGAGTGAATGAGAGTGTGTGTGTGTGCCCTGTGATGGTTGGCACTCAGTCCAGGGTGTATCCTGCCTCGATGCCCGATGACGCCTGAGATAGGCACAGGCTCCCTGTGACCCGAGTAGTTCGGATAAGCGGTAGAAAATGAATGAATGAATGTTTGTAAAGCCTAGCATATGCCTAAAGGTCACATGTTTTTATAGCAGCTTTGTTCTCACTTTCATGTTTATCCGTATCGATTTCCGTTGCCAAATCTCCTACCTTAACTGCTAATTAGTTCATTAGCAAGCTATTAAATAAGCTAAAGCGGTGACTCTCCTATGGCTATATTGGTGTACCTATATATAGCTCCAGCAGCAGCTTGTAAAAATGAATGCTAATCAGAACACTTGTATGAAATGCTAGCGTTTGATATACACCCACACACTTGTTCATCCTAAAGCACACACTTAGCGTGCACGTCAGTGTCGTCTCCTCCCACGCTCAAAGCCTCTTGTCAGCGCATTAGTAATGAGTGTGTTCGTATCACTGCCTACTTCAATAGTTAAGAGTTTGCAGAGACCACTTTACAATTAACCAACTAATGAGCGTCTTAACAGCGTTGCACATCGATCCAGTTTGATGCCACCTGCCACGAACGACACCCACTGGGCAAGCACAGCTGTTTCAACATTGATTACTGTTTACATGGTTGAAAATCAGTCGAAGGTTCTTGTGTTCAGTAATTTGCCATCTGAAATCACTTCAGACATAAATATTAGCCTGTTTTTATAGTTGAACTCAAGAAAATTGTTGAATAGTATCCCATTTTTAATCGTCTTATTAAAGAAACACTGAGCAATGTACGAGATCCATGAGACAGGTGAACTTGAACCAACTTTTCATGTATACGTGTCTTTTTTCTGTATTTTATACCTGAACACGTTTGGAGGAGAGCACTACCTGTCCGTTTCAGCATGCATGAGCATACAGGTGTGTCATTCGACATTTATTCCTTTTTAGACTCTGTATATAAATGTAAGAACTAAGTTTCAAAAAATAACGAATAGAAATGAAAAAGTACATTCAACAGAATGTAATATGTAACCTGTAGCAGCTTGATGTACATTATTTTGGCAGACTTACATATATCTCATATATACAGCTAAAGGATTGAGGGTTAAGGGCCTTGCTCAGGGGCCCAGCAGTGGCAACTGGGTGGCACTGGGATTTGAACTCACAACCTTCTACCACATCCCCTCACATTTTATTACCTGTGATAAGAGTAATGTGCAGTGTGAAGAGTTTTAGCTGAAGTAAATGAGTCTTTACAGTGTCCTAAGTCTGCACTGTCTTTTGTCCTGCACTGTTTGCACCAGGTTGCACAGTTGCACTTTATGTGGCTAAGACTACTTACATGTCCTTAGCCCTGTCTTTGTTTTATGTAGCACCTTCATCCTGGAGAAACGTTGTCTCATATCACTGTGTACTGCAACAGCTATATATGGTTGAAATGACAATAAAAGCTTCTTGACTTGACTTGACTTGAAGACATTTGTGAGATGGACATGTCCATGTTAAGGACTCTGATTAAAAAAGGGAAAGAGGAAATCCATCACTTTTTACCCAGAGATCAAGGCCATATCCTTGTGGCATAAATCACTTTGATAACTAGCCATCTCGAAAAAAATCCCTGCTACGCTACTGTACAGCAGACGAACAGCAGTACAGCGTAAGAGCAGCACGACCCAGTTCTCATCATTTATAATACAGTAGATGACAAAATACCCACCTGACCAACCCATGCACACTGCACACATGACTATCCCATAATGCAACAGGACTGGTGTGGAAGAGCTGTCAGAATCAAAACTAGTAGAAGGCAGCTGTAACGAGTCTGTCTGTGTTTCCCCTTGTTTCTGTCTGCCGTCTTTCCCTGATGTTAATCGTTTGCTCCGCCCACTCATTCCTTAGCATGGACACTAATTGCATTCCATCTCTTTCCCAGGTGTTTTGTCTTTGTCTCTGATTGTCTCTGCTTTGTGATTGGTCCCTGTTCCCTATATATACACTGTTTGTTCATTCCCCTGTTGTGAGTCATTGTTGGTGTCCTGTTTCCTGTCCTGTTTCCTGTCCTGACCTGTTTCCCGTTTTTGTTCATTAAAATAGTAAACTGCATCTGGATCCTCACTTGCCTTTGTCTCACCACGTCACATCGTGACAGCAGCGAGTTGGCTCGGTAGATAATAAACCTTCTTCCTTGTGGTTCGACTGTACTTGTTTAACAACAACTGAGTAAATTGTTAACATGCTGATTAAAGGTTTAACGAAATTTTAAAAGACGTTTACAAGAAAAAAAACAATTGCAGGATTTTGCAGGTATTATGACATCATAGTTCATATAACAAGATAGTTAATAACTAATAAACTTCATGCTATTGTAGCCAAACTGGTCTCTATCTAATAGCCTGCTAGCTAAGTATCCAGAGAGCAGTTACAATGAATACAAGTGCTTTGTTGAAGATACCAGCGATGGTTTATTTCTTTGTTTATTACATTCGTGAACCTTGCTGCTCTCAGCTTTTTCTCACTGATAAAACTCCTGTTTGCTTGTATTGCATTATGGGTATCGCTCACACTCAACATATAGTCAAGTTCAAGTGACTATATAGCATAGTCATGCTCAAGTCTTATAGAATGGACTTCCTGGAAATTGGAAATATTTTTTCATACATAGATCTCATGCTTTACATGCCATACATTCCACCTTGTATTATGTCTTCAAGTGTTACGTTGAGCAAAAGCAAATTGTGCTTTTTTTATGCTATTAGGTTATTAAAGGCTGATGCCGAATCGAAGGAGGGCTTTTAACGCTCTCTTCAGAGTTCTTACCATGAGAGGGGGCAGAGACGGGTCAAATGCCTCCAGTTTCAGAAAGACGGATGAGAGGGTGACGTTTTAGATCATGAAACACACGCAGTAGTTACTTTTGTCTTCACACTTATTTGTGACTTGAGTTTCAGGTGTTTAGTGTGTACAGGGAAAAAAATGGGTTCAGGCTCTGACTCTGTAGAGGAAAATGACTTTATGGAAATCAGTGGAAATCATCTCCGTTATATCAGATACAACATGAGTAGCTGGGAAACATGGATGCCATTTTATCAGGTGAACCAGTGGGTGATAGAAATGAGGCACTTTTTAGGTGAATACTTACTGACTGTAGAGCATCTGATGCTTTGGTCAGCTCCCATTTACACTGTCCATCAGCAAACAGGAACCATCAGGTAATTAGATATTAGGTGGGTGGGTGGGTGAATGTTCTGAGTGCAGAATGAAGAGTGAGTGAGTGAGTGAGAGAGTGAGTGAGAGAGAGTGAGAGAGAGTGAGTGAGAGAGAGAGAATGAGAGTGAGAGAGAGTGAGTGAGAGAGAGTGAGTGAGAGAGAGAGTGAGAGAGGGTGAGTGAGAGAGAGAGAGAATGAGAGTGAGAGATAGTGAGTGGGAGTGTGAGAGTGAGAGAGTGAGTGAGAGAGAGAGAGAGAGAGAGAGAATGAGAGTGAGAGAGAGTGAGAGAGAGAGAGAGATACAGATAGAGACAGATGTATGAGGCACTGTACTGTTGCTGCTTGGAGTCACTGTGCTTTTGTTTAGATATTTAATAACAATATCTAACAAATCTGTCCGAAACTGGACAGCCGAAGACTTGCAAAAGGACTTCAAAAAATTTTCAAATTTGAGTCTGTGATTCCCATGATACAGTCTGTGATTCCCATGATACAGTCTGTGATTCCCATGATACAGTCTGTGATTCCCATGATACAGTCTGTGATTCCCATGATACAGTCTGTGATTCCCATGATATAGTCTGTGATTCCCATGATACAGTCTGTGATTCCCATGATACAGTCTGTGATTCCCATGATACAGTCTGTGATTCCCATGATACAGTCTGTGATTCCCATGATATAGTCTGTGATTCCCATGATACAGTCTGTGATTCCCATGATATAGTCTGTGATTCCCATGATATAGTCTGTGATTCCCATGATACAGTCTGTGATTCCCATGATATAGTCTGTGATTCCCATAATATAGTCTGTGATTCCCATGATATAGTCTGTGATTCCCATGATACAGTCTGTGATTCCCATGATATAGTCTGTGATTCCCATGATATAGTCTGTGATTCCCATGATATAGTCTGTGATTCCCATGATATAGTCTGTGATTCCCATGATATAGTCTGTGATTCCCATGATATAGTCTGTGATTCCCATGAGATAGTCTGTGATTCCCATGAGATAGTCTGTGCCCTTGGATTCCTGCTTTTGTCAGACAGCAGCAGAACCTGATGTGGTTGTAGCTGATCCACCTCAGGATTTGATGAGTGATTAGATGATAGTGATAGATCAGCTCGAACCATTTCTCTCTAAACTTTTTCATTAACAAGGTGTTTTCACCCACAGGACTGTTTTTTTTACACCGTTCTGTGTAAACAGATTACAAGCAACAGTCACAGAGGTCGTACTTATCCTTCATTCTGAGAAAAGAGAAACAAAAATATGCTTTACTTGATCTGTGTGTGTGTGTGTGTGTGTGTGTGTGTGTGTGTGTGTGTGTGTGTGTGTGCATATGTGTGTGTGTAGGTACATTGCATGCGTGCTTTGAGGGAGAGAGAAATATGGACTTTTATAATGTATATGTGTGTGTGTGTGTGTGTTCCTAGAGGGTGGGTATACGTGTAACTGCTTTGCATGTGTGTGAATGCGGAAGAGAAACATCAGTGTGTGTGTGTGTGTGTGTGTGTGTGTGTGTGTGTGTGTGTGTGTGTGTGTGTGTGTGTCACCTTTGGGGGACGTCTCAAGGTCAGATGTCAAGTGTAGTATCATTTGTCTCCGGTAATATGCAAGGCACCACAACACAAAGCTACTTAAATGTGTGTGTGTGTGTGTGTGTGTGTGTGTGTGTGTGTGTGTGTGTGTGTGTGTGTGTGTGTGTGTGTGTGTCAGATGTGTGCAGATGAATAATGTGGCAGGTTTAGTACGGCAGTGTGTGTGAGAGGTAGCTCAGGCTGTCACCCTGATTGATTTCCTTTCTTCAAGCAGCACAAACGTCAGCAGCCAATGCAAACAAGCCTCTCTCTCTCTCTCTCTCTCTCTCTCTCTCTCTCTCTCTCTCTCTCTCTCTCTCTCTCTCTCTCTCCCTCCATCTTTCTATTATCTATTAGTAGTATCTTTTATCTATTAATGCACTGTGTAAAGACGCGCTGATCTGATGCAGAGTCTCTATACCGCCTCAGCCTGGAACACTGGACTGCTATCGTATGCTACACATTTTCACATCCGCCGACATATTTTAAGTGTGTGGTATAAACGTGTGTGATGTTGCCTGACATTTTCCCTCTTTTCATGCACAGTAGAGTAACTCAGTCCGGCTCATTATTTCCTCTCTGAAGTAGATACAGATTGGGACAGAATCACATCCCATCCAGTACAGAGAGCTAAGAGCTCAGATATCGTTACTGCATCAAAAAAGCGCTTGGCTTTTTTATTTTTAAGCTCACAATTCATCTCTATCTTTAGAGACGGACACAGCAGTGCTTCAGTCCTTTAGTCTGTCCAGCTGTCTCAGCTATACATCTATACGCTCAACTCAACAGATCAGCTTCCAAACTTTTCAAACGCCACGGTCAACGTCATGCCTCAGATCGCTTAGCAACACCGAGCCGTGTCTTTTCTGTAACCGAGATTTCTGGACCAGTGTTTGTTGTCTCGTTTAGGATTTAACGTGTTTCATAGTGGACTTTTCCTATAAACACCAAGAATGTTTTCTGGTTTATGTTTCATCGATATTTTTAAGATGCTAAAATTCTTCTTATATTCTGACCAGTTGTTAAAAAAAAAAAATTAAAAAAAAAATTATTCTAGATGTTTTATTCTGTCAAAACTTTTCTGGATAATTTGTGCAAATGCTTTTCTCAGTCTTTTTGGATCTTTTTCTTTTTGGAGTCTTTTTCGGTCTTTTCTGCTTTTCTAGATCTTTTCCTGACCACACTTTTCTGGATCTTGTCTGCCCACAGTTTTCTGCCTACACTTTTATGGAGCGTTTTCTGTCTGCACTTTTCTGGATCCTTTCTGTCCGCACCTTTCTGGATCTTTTCCTGACCACACTTTTCTGGATCTTTTCCTGTTCACACTTTTCTGGATCTTTTCCTGACCACACTTTTCTGGATCTTTTCCTGACCACACTTTTCTGGATTGTTTTCTGCCTACACCTTTCTGGATCTTTTCCTGACCACACTTTTCTGGATTGTTTTCTGCCTACACCTTTCTGGATCTTTTCCTGCCCTCTGTTTTCTGGATAGTTTTCTGCCCACAGTTTTCTGGATCTTTTCCTGTCCATACTTTTTTTGATCTCTTCTGCCTGTGCTTTTCTGGATCTTGGCACACCACAGATTGACTTTTAAACACAAGATTTTTGTAGCAAAATAAAAGTTTCAGTAGTGCAACACATTTTGACTTTAATGTTAATAGCTCTTAGTGTCTCTGGCATTTTTTGAACATGTTTGTCTTCACTGTCAATCAGATGGTTCTATAGTCTTTGACATTTTAGCGCAAAACAAAATTTTTAGTCTTTATGCAGTGTTTTCTCCTCCGCAGGCCTCTGACCTTTACTCCACAGGCCTCAATCTGTTGACAGTTGGACTTCTGATGCCATTACAGATCCAATGCCATTTCATTCTCTTTGTTCCTCCAAAGTTCTCCTTGTTATTCTAATTCAAACCACCAGAAATAATGAAGTGTATCTTCAGCACTCTAGAAAAAAGTGATATGTGCCATGTTGCTGTTGTCTGATTGTCTTTATACATGAGACTAATCGAAATACATTTTACATACAAACATTCTCCTGGCATCACTTCCAGAATATTCCAGGAATTTCATCAGTTTTCTTTGTTATTTGTAAAAGTATTTGTATTCTCTTGGTTTTTTTATTGATTTATGAATGGGAATAAAAATACTTTTACCAAAAATGTTTTTTTCATGCTATACCCCAACACAAAAAGCTGTAGCTGCAGCCGCTAAATTGTTTGTTTGTTTGTTTGTTTGTTTGTTTGTTTTCTCAGATAATTAAAAGTGTGACATGACTGAAATGACTTCCAGGTTATTTCGAGAATGTCATTTTGTCATTTTTTTTTTGTCATTTGTATTCTCTTCCTCTGATTAGAGAAAGGGAAGTCGGCTAAAATGTTCCAGCTAAAAAAAAAAAAGGAAATGAAAAAAAAAAAAAAAAAAAATTGGGTAATTTGATTGCCCTGTCTGCAAATTAAGTTAGTGTGATTCAATTTTCCAGCAGGGCCTCTCCGGCAGCCATACATCACCACCGACATATTTCATTACACGCCCTGAGCGGGGCGGGGCCCGTAACAAGGCATCATGGGAGTTCTGATTTGGTGGGACATTGGTCCCGGAGCTGGTTTCTAACATCTCTGCTCTGTGAAGCCATTTATAATGGACACGCACACCAAGCTGTCAGCACACACCGGAGTACACAGGCAGCTGAATCAGGACAAGCCTGATAACGGCAATTGGCCACTTGTCTCGCTTTGTCTCTGTCCACACAGAGAAATGATGTAAACAGCTTACTGTGTGTGTATGTGTCTGTATGTGTGTGTGTGTGTCTCACTTGACCATGTGTGTTACTCATTACTCACATTTATAGGAACTACGAAGTAGAAAAAAATAAGAACTGCTTCCTATTAAATTTTTTTATGTGTTAATTTTATTTTAATTATCTTAATGGTTTTATTGTTGTTGTTGTTTTTATTATTGTTGTTTCCCTGTTGTTGTTTTTTTTGTTCCACCAGGCTTCACTCGCAGGAGGTTGTGTTTTCATGCCCAGCACAAGGTGAGCTTCCAGCGCAGTCAATACTAAAACATTTAAGGACAGCGAAAGTTTACTATGGCTTCCTCGTTGTATAATTGGAAAGGCGTGTTATTGATTGAATCAGGAAGCCAAGGCTTAATGAATAGCTTGTGCTGCGACGTCGCCCTCGAGCCTGCACCGATGTTTTCACTAAAACACAGACACATTTTTTTTGTTTTTTATCCCTGTATTATGTCATTTGCAACCTTACTATAAGTCATTATTCTGACATTTACACACACGTATAATGGCTTTAATTCACAGCAGCTTCAGAACGATGGAGTCGGTCTTTATTGTAGACTTTACAATTATATAGAACTTTCCAATTCTGAAAATATCTTTTCACACTTCCTTACAAATGAAACCAAGCTATTAAAGTCCAGCAGCTAAGAGACCAAAAAAAAAAGCAGCTGAACAGGAAGAAGTGCAAGAGAAAGAGAAATAGAGAGAGAGAGAGATGGAGAGAGAGAGGGAGATGGGAGGGGGTTGCAGAAAACAGGAAAGAATAAGAGGAAATGGTGAAAAATAATGGAGAGACAGAGATGGGGGGAGAGAGAGAGAGAGAGAGAGAGAGAGAGAGAGAGAGAGAGAGAGAGAGGCAATGAAGAAGAAAATAATGGGGAGAGTGAGAAAGACATGGAGAGAAAGAGATAGAGGCTATGAGGAGGACAGAGATGGAGAGAGACAGAAATAGAATGAGGGAAAGAGTGAAAAAGCAAGAAAAATGGAGAGAGAAGGGGGAGAAAGCAAGAAGGAGAGAGAGAGAGAGAGAGAGAGAGAGAGAGAGAGAGAGAGAGAGAGAGAGAGAGTTGTTTACATGTTTACACCTGGCTCTTTATCCCTATCCCAGTAGGTTACATTGTCATTTCTAGCTCTTTCTGGTCCATACAGGAGGACCCTGAAATCCTGCTCAATTAGCAAACAACTTGTACATTTTCTCTTTTAAGAAACAGAAGCAGAGCTCATTAGTTTGGTTGTAGCTCCCAACTGAGCTAATTTCAGGGTCAGAAAAATGTCACACAAGCCAGAAATGAAGACCATGCAGTCCATGTTAATATCAAATTACAGGAATCTCTACTGGAAAAAAGCTTTTAGAACTTAAAAACTACTCTCACTTTGAAAAGGACAAAATGTTCATTTATTTGCATTACACCAAAAAGTTTTCTAACACCAATGTTTCCAGACATTGAGATGTATAACATTCAGAACACTGAGGTGTTTAACATTCAGAACACTGAGGTGTTTAACATTCAGAACATTGAGGTGTTTAACATTCAGAACACTGAGGTGTTTAACATTCAGAACATTGAGATGTATAACATTCAGAACATTGAGGTGTTTAACATTCAGAACACTGAGGTGTTTAACATAAAGTACATTGAGGTGTTTAACATTCAGAACATTGAGGTGTTTAACATTCAGAACACTGTGTTTAACATTCAGAACACTGAGGTGTTTAACATTCAGAACACTGTGTTTAACATTCAGAACACTGAGGTGTTTAACATTCAGAACATTGAGGTGTGTAACATTCAGAACACTGAGGTGTTTAACATTCAGAACATTGAGGTGTGTAACATTCAGAACACTGAGGTGTGTAACATTCAGAACACTGAGGTGTTTAACATTCAGAACATTGAGGTGTGTAACATTCAGAACACTGAGGTGTTTAACATTCAGAACACTGAGGTGTTTAACATTCAGAACACTGAGGTGTTTAACATTCAGAACACTGAGGTGTTTAACATTCAGAACACTGAGGTGTTTAACATTCAGAACACTGAGGTGTTTAACATTCAGAACACTGAGGTGTTTAACATTCAGAACACTGAGGTGTTTAACATAAAGTACATTGAGGTGTTTAACATTCAGAACACTGAGGTGTTTAACATTCAGAACACTGAGGTGTTTAACATTCAGAACACTGAGGTGTTTAACATAAAGTACATTGAGGTGTTTAACATTCAGAACATTGAAGTGTTTAACATTCAGAACACTGAGTTGTTTAACGTTCAAAACATTGAAGTGTTTAAGATACAGAACTTTGAGGTGTTTAACATTCAAAACATTTAGATGTTTAACGTTCAGAGCATTGAGGTGTTTAACAGTCAGAACACTGAGGTGTTTAACAGTCAGAACACTGAGGTGTGTAACATTCAGAACACTGAGGTGTGTAACATTCAGAACATTGAGGTGTTTAACATTCAGAACACTGAGGTGTTTAACGTTCAAAACATTGAGATGTTTAAGGTACAGAACTTTGAGGTGTTTAACATTCAAAACATTTAGATGTTTAACGTTCAGAGCATTGAGGTGTTTAACATTCAGAACTTTGAGGTGTTTAACGTTAAGAACATTTAGCTGTTTAAAGTTAAGAACATTGAAGTGTTTAACATTCAGAACATTGAGGTGTTTAACATTCAAACATTGAGGTGTTTAACATTCAAACATTGAGGTGTTTAGCATTTAAAACTTTGAGGTGTTTAAGGTGCAGAACATTGAGGTGTTTATCATTTGGAACATTGAGATGTTTAAGAACATTAAGAACATTAAGAACCAAAACCAAAAAGTTGGTTCCTGTTATCACTTATTTTAAAACAGCTGTAAAGCTTTTTTTGCTCCAGTCTTTTTTTTAT
The DNA here is from genome assembly GCF_022655615.1 of Tachysurus fulvidraco. Classification (NCBI taxonomy): domain Eukaryota; kingdom Metazoa; phylum Chordata; class Actinopteri; order Siluriformes; family Bagridae; genus Tachysurus; species Tachysurus fulvidraco. Next base: position 5,132,033 of record NC_062531.1, read on the forward strand.
CTCTCTTTACTTGTTTTAAGACAAAAAAAAAGCATCTTGTCCTGTTTTCCTGACCCTACAGACTCCTTCCCACAAAATGTCTTCTCAGAGAAAACTTCATCATATCTACAATATAACACACGCCTGTTTAGATGGAGCCTGCAATCACATAACTCCCTGTTTTCATTTCATTATCCTGATGTGTTCATTTAAAGCATAGGATTTACCACCGAGCTGGAATTCAGTAAGAACTGCTGTGATGGAAAATGAGTCAACACCTTCTGAGCGATCAGAATAGAGAATTCATCATTAGTGCTGTTCAATTCAATAATAATAACAATAATAATAATAATAATAATAATAATAATAATAATAATAATGCAAAACAATGATGTAATTTGAGGTGTCGCATTGAAATAGTTGTCAATCACAAAAATAGTGCTCGAGAGCTGAGTGAGAGAGCCGAGTGTGTTTCAAATCGATTCCCTCCACTACTCCATTTTTGTGAATAGCAACCTCACTGTAGTGTGTTTATGCAGAACTATTTGTTTTGTGTTAATTCAACACCTGTCATTGGATGCTGAATTATTCATCTCTCATGTGCTGAAAGCCTTCGCATGCTGAGTGTCCTGTGTGTGTGAAAGAGAGAGTATGTGTATGAGAGAAAGAGAGAGTGTGTGTGTGTATGAGAGAGAGAGAGAGAGAGAGAGAGAGAGAGTGAGTGTGTGTGAGTGTGTGTGTGGTGTGTTTGAGGGAAGACCTTGTCTCTGAGTTATGCCGTAGTATTTCTGGGCTTTTTTCCTCCTCAGTGACTTGCTTGTGGATGGTGATTGATGGCCGGTGTCCGAATCCACAGTGGCGAGAGTGCTAATATTTCTCTGGATACTTGGCACATTTGTGTCAAATAGATGATTGCTGTGGCTGTGTTACTGAGGCAGAATACCAAATCACATCTATTACACATCTTTGCTTCCTCTTTCCTTATACACACACTTGTGCTCACCCTGTTTTCTTTCACTTCACCTCCTCTCTCGCCCCCCCCCCTCTCCTTTCGCTTTCTCTCTGTCTCCTTAAAGCTTCAAATTAGCTTCACTGTTCCTGTCTTGTCTCATTATTTAGAAGGTGTTAGATGTAGCTGATTAGGTTGATGCGATTCTGCTGCACTGCTTCTTCACTGCTTGTGTATGTGTGTAAGGGTGTGTTTCAGTAGTCCAGGTTCAGCAGTATGAGTACGATGTGGAGGATGATGATGAAGATGTCTTGTTTGCAGAAAAAAAAGGGTCCATTCATTCCTGCAGTTAATTTTCAGTAAGTAATTAGATAGATAGATAGATAGATAGATAGATAGATAGATAGATAGATAGATAGATAGATAGATAGATGGATGGATGGATGGATGGATGGATGGACGGACGGACGGACGGACGGACGGACGGACGGACGGACGGACGGACGGACAGCCAGACAGATAGATAGATAGATAGATAGATAGATGGATGGATGGATGGATGGATGGATGGATGGATGGACAGCCAGATAGACAGACAGACTATCAAATCTTTGTATGATTAGGCAGGTTAGAGATTAAATGCCAGTCTTTCATAGGGCACACACATTGTACTGCCAAGCAAAGTCACCTTGCAGCATGTATTTGGGAGACCCAAATAACCCAAAGGAAACCTGCTGAGATACAGTATGTGGAGAACATGTGAAACCATGTAGGTAATCCATACAGTTTATAAACTGAGCTCAGGATAGAAATTCAGAGCTGTGAGGAGGCAATGCTACCCTTTGCTCTAATCTCCTAAAGAAGTCTGGGAAGTTTTTTTTAGCTCCTATTCCAAGTACTATTGGTTTCTTGGACCAATCCTAAGCAGTAATCAAAGTCTCTCCATGCTTTGACTTCAGACTCTGATTTATCTACCTGGAGTCAGAAACATAGAAACCATTAGACCAAATATCCAATCAGAAGCCATTAACTTTCAGAACATTGAGGTGTTTAATTTAGAACTTTGAGTTGTTTAACTCAAGATTCTAAACAATGTGTCTAGATGAGTGTCCAGTAGTTATCAGACGATCTTATCCATGTCCCAGTGTCTGATACTTATTGGACACTTCTACAGCCAGAACCTGACATGGACATGGGGAGAGTGTTTGAGGCTGAGAATAAAACCATCTTTCTCCTGGAACACTTTCTATTGTGTTGGTGCCCAGTGGAAATAGCACAACTTCATCCAGCTTTCCAGTGTTGAAGATTCCAGTATTTCATGTAGTGAGAAAAAGAAAGGCTTTGCTTGAAGAGTACAGAGAGCTTTCTACAGCTTTGTACAACATAAACAATCATTGATAATATCTCCAGAAAGAAGCAGGTAATTGAGTTTTGGCTTGTTTTGTTGCCAAACAAAAGTTTTTGAAGTGCCAAACTAAATCTTAATATGAAGTGTTCAAATATCATAAAAAGGTGTAAACCAGTGGTGTCCAACCAGTCAGAGACCAAGAGCCACGTTTTTTACCGTGTTACCGCAAAGAGCCACATCATACACATGGGCACACATGAACATCACCTTCATTTTCCTGCCATTTTGAGAGCAAACTTGACACAAATTGTTTACTCAAACGATCTTGCTCCTACTGGGAAACTTTGAGGTATTTTCATCCCACTTACATGTGCGTTTGACGGAAATACCGTATTGAACTCAAGCGAAGCGAACACGCATATTAAAAAGACACAAATACAAACTTCGATATGAACGTAAGAGCAGCATGAAAGCGGGCAAAGAGCCGCATGCGGCTCGGGAGCCGCGGGTTGGCCGCCCCTGGTATAAACAATATAAATGTGATTATATACTGTAATACCCAACGAGAGATATTAGAAGTATCTCTCTCCCAGTCACCAGACTTTTGGTGATGTGGAAGCCTAGTGGTTAAGCTGTAAGACTACTGCTCAGAAGGTAAAGAGTTAGAAGCCCAGGTCCACCAAGCTGCCACTGCTGGGCCCCTAAGCAAGGTCCTTAATGCTTAGTTGTATAAATGTAAATAAAACATTTAAGTCACTCTGAATAAGGGTGTCTGCTAAATTTTAGAAAATTGTAAATGTTTTAATTATGTTCACCTCTTTGCCATAAAAAACATGTATTTGTTCAGTTCCCGGGATGCTGTTTAAAGTTTGCTGTGATTTTCCTGTTTATTTTTATTTTATTTTTATTTATTTATTTATTTTTTACTCTGATTATTTTCCTTATTTATTCTTTCTTTCTTTCTTTCTTTCTTTCTTTCTTTCTTTCTTTCTTTCTTTCTTTCTTTTACTGAAACTATCTTTTCTGTGATATATAATGGGTTATAATTCCATAAATTCAGTACAATGCATTACAGTATATCTTATATACTGTATAAGAAAGTCAGTGAAGAGTTTGTACTACATACTGTATTATACCATACTATACGATACACATTGGCTCAAAGGTTTACAAACGTGTAAAACATGTTATAAGGTCATTGCAGCCTTTAAGCAGAATGAAGAACATTTACAAATTAATAAATTATCCAGTTGGACTCAGAAATGCCAGAATATCTAGAACATTATCTGATTTTGGAGAAACCATTGTCAGTAGTATATTTCATTTTCCTTTTGACCGATAAATACATCTGTAATGTCAGAAACAAGCAACTTAAAACCTACTGAATATCGTGAACAGCTCAGTCAGCTGTTGATACAGCACTACTTAAGCAATGATGGTTAAGGGCCTTGCTGAAGTGCCCAAGAGTGGCAGCTTCATAGTGCTGGTTTGTGGATATCTGACCAGTACAGTGCTGGGGCTTGAACCCTGATCCTCTGATCAACAATGTGGAGCCTTAACCACTTGAGCCTTGTGGAAATCTGACCAGTACACCCATATGTGCTTGTTGAACATCCCATTCCAGATGTATTTCCTATTTCACTGTTAAAATGGACACCCTGTTCTGGAAAGATTTTCTATTAGATGTTGGAGATTTGCATTCTTATCTCATTTTATACAACGGAGCCATTGAGGTTTAAGTGCCTTGCTCAGGGGCCCCAGTAGTGGTAGCTTGGTGGACCTGGGATTTGAACTCACAACCTTTCAATCAGTTGTCCAACATCCTACCCACTTGGCTACCACATCCCTTGACTATGGGGAGATGTGATCATTCAGCTCGAAATGAATTACTGAGGTCAGGTACTGACCTACTGTTGGGATGGTGATGTCGTTGCTTGACTTCATCCCAAAAGAGTCAGGACTGTGTGCAGGACACTCCAGTTCTTCCACTCCAGCCTTCACACAACATGTCTTCATGGAGCTCAGGGGCTTTGTGCACAAACTTTGTGCATTGTTGTGCAGGTTTGGGCTTCAGCATCCAATGACATCCTGTATCATCTAAATTCAACTTTTACTTATAACTTTGGGTGGAGAATCACATACTGTATAGGCATGGGTGGTAAGGTCTCCACATGTTTTTTGCCATTTAGTTTATTTTAGCAAGGGCATTTTATAGAGTAGAGTAGCTCCCATGTGTACTGTGTTGTACTGTATAAAGTACTAGAAAGCAATACTGGAGTAAAAGTACAAGTATCATACTAGAAAAAGACTTTGGTAGAAGTGAAAGTCACCTTTTAGAATATCACTCAAGTAAAAGTCTGAGTATCTGATATTTACTGTACTGTACTGTACCGTACTGTACTGTACTGTACCGTACTGTACTGTACTGTACTGGACCTGCTGCTAAGAAACTGTGTTCATTCTAATGTTACTGCACGAAATGGCGCTGTTTCTGTTACTGTTTATTGTCTTTTGTGTATTGCATTTTTTGTACCTTTTGTATTGTCTTGTAACTTTATGCCTGCACTGATTTTTGTCCTGCACTGTCTTTTGTCCTGCACTGTCTTGTTTGTCTTGTCCTGCACTGTTTACACCAGGTTGCACAGTTGCACTTTATGTGGCTAAGACTACTTACATGTCCTTAGCCCTGCCTTTGTTTTATGTAGCACCTTCATCCTGGAGAAACGTTGTCTCATATCACTGTGTACTGCAACAGCTATATATGGTTGAAATGACAATAAAAGCTTCTTGTCTTGACTTGACTTGACTTGACTAAAGTATCAAAAGTCATTTTCTGATATTTAATGTGCTTAAGTATTTGAAGTAAAAGTAAAAAGTAAAATTTCAGTGATTTTCTAAGAGGCACTTCATCCGGTTGGAAGAATCTTTCATTCCAATGTACAGAAACATTTCTTGCAAATACGGCCACGTGTGTATAACGTTATCTTCTTCACCCTGTTCACCGCTATCATCGGGGTGGTCGTCTACGACAGGAGCGGCCAACCCGCGGCTCTTTGCCCGCTTTCATGCTGCTCTTACGTTCATATCGAAGTTTGTATTTGTGTCTTTTTAATATGCGTGTTCGCTTCGCTTGAGTTCAATACGGTATTTTCGTCAAACGCACATGTGAGTGGGATGAAAATACTTCAAAGTTTCCCAGTAGGAGCAAGATCGTTTGAGTAAACAGTTTGTGTCAAGTTTGCTCTCAAAATGGCAGGAAAATGAAGGTGATGTTCATGTGTGCCCATGTGTATGATGTGGCTCTTTGCGGTAACACGGTAAAAAACGTGGCTCTTGGTCTCTGACTGGTTGGACACCCCTGCTCTATGATAACAGGAGGTCTTCCAGCAGGTGCTTCCATGGTGGTTTCAGTTGTGCTTCCGCCTCCTTCTGGCAACATTACGCTGAATTAGAGCGTGCGGAGCTGCGTAATACAATCTAGGAGCAGTGATTCGCCAAACCTCCCTTATTGCAGTCGCACACATTTCTTCTGATTTTATTTTGTAGTAACGAGTAACGAAGAAGTTTAGTGGAAATATAACGGAGTAAAAGTATACATTTTATCTCGGAAATGTAGTGGAGTAAAAGTGAAAGTTGACATAAATTTAAATAGCGAAGTAAAGTACAGATACGTGAAATTTCTACTTAAGTACGGTAACGAAGAATTTGTACAGTACTTCGTTACATTACAACACCGGTACTGAACTACATTTTCCATCAGCCCCCAGTCACATGTCCTAATCATTTATAATTCTCACCCTGCTTAGCACCATTATAGAAGTTCCTACATTTCAGTATCTTATTGTCAAGCTTTTTTGTTGCTTGACCATGGTCTTACTCATAGTCTACATGGTTTGCCTTGAAGTTTCTGTTTATTTTCATGGTTCATTATGAGTTCACAGGTTTATGTTGTTGCTTCTCTATTCATACATTTGAACTCTGATCTGCATCCGTATCCTCAACTGGAACCTGACATTCATTCATTCATTCATTCATTCATTTTCTACCGCTTATCCGAACTTCTCGGGTCACGGGGAGCCTGTGCCTATCTCAGGCGTCATCGGGCATCGAGGCAGGATACACCCTGGACGGAGTGCCAACCCATCGCAGGGCACACACACACTCTCATTCACTCACACACTCACACACTACGGACAATTTTCCAGAGATGCCAATCAACCTACCATGCATGTCTTTGGACTGGGGGAGGAATGGAACCTGACATGAAGTACATAAAAAAATGTGTATGTAATGTGTAGTAAGAACAAATCTTTCCAAACATGGATTATAGTCAATGAAATACTGACATGATGGAAACTAATCTCATCCAACTGGGTCTTTGTTTGATTTATTTATATTGATTTATAACTACTGTACATGCATGCTTGCTTGTTCTGATCACGTCGTTTAGCTATACCTTGATCACTCAGAGCAGTACTATAAAGTATTACATACACACTCATTTCGCCTACTTTATGACCTTCTTAAGCCAAAGCAGTCTTCAGGGTCTAGTATATGCAATGCTGGTGATGTTAGTGGTGCTGTTAGAGGGTAATTTGCCTCACACACACTTCCTCGGTGCAGCAGCAAGTCACATTACCGTAGATGGCAGTGTAAATGAGACATGGCAGATTCTCCTGGATTTGGGGCACCTCAGCCCTACGAGATGTAGTGGGCTGGAGTTGAGAAGACGTGTGTGTTGGTGGGGGTGGCCGTGTCCCATTCCTGTGAATAGATTCGGCTGGGTTTTATCTCCGTGATCGGCATGTTGCTTAGCAACCCCACACTTTTCATTTGGCACGCCGGTATTGGTCCTGGCAGCGTTAGATAAGTGTGGGATTTGATCATAGACTCACCCGGCGCACTCCGTGCTTTAATTTCCCCCGGCTGACGAGGCACTGTAATAGTTTTTCGAGGAGTGTGTAGCATTGAATAATTAAAGCTGAAGCGTGGCTGTATTTCGTTGTGCTCATGCTGCCTGCTGTCGCAGAGAAAGGGAAGGTTAATGTGTGTGTGTGTGTGTGTGTGTGTGTGTGTGTGTGTGTGTGTGTGTGTGTGTGTGTGTGTGTGAGGTGGTTGAACCTAGGAAACATGCTGTGTGAATGTGGATGAAACTTGGTTCAAGCTGCTTCATCATTGCCATCGGCTGTGACCCCCAGAGCCATCGCAGAGGTACCTGTGTAAATCGGACCCGAGCGCGTGGCAGAATTTATACAACCGAAAGAAGCATGCAATGAGATGCACCTTGAATAAACACAGTTATAGCCTAGAATCTACACTAGCACCCATTACAATATTCACAACATGATACATGAGATATATTCAAGAGACAGAGAGAGAGAGAGAGTGTGTGTGTGTAAGTCACAGAGAGAGACAGTTAGAGAGAGATTGAGTGTGTGTGTGTGTGTGTGTGTGTGTGTGTGTGTGTGTGTGTGTGTGTGTGTGTGTGTGTGTGACTGAAAGTGATATAAAGTGAGTGTGTGTGTGACTGAGAGTGATACAAAGTGAGTGTGCGTGTGTGTATATGTGTGTGTGAGACACAGAGAGAGAGAGAGAGTGTGTGTATGTGTGTGTGACAGAGAGAAAGAGAGAGAAAGAGAAAGAGAATGTGTGTGTGTGTGTGTGTGTGTGTGTGTGTGTGTGTGTGTGTGTGTGTGTGTGTGTGTGTGTGTGTGTGTGAGAAACACGTGAACACTATTGACTGTGAACATGAAAGTGCAGGTGCATTGTGGGGAGTGGAGTCCAGTGCAGCTATGATTGTAGGCCATGGTGCATGTTGGGAAGTCTCAGTAGACGTGACACGTACAGTGCTCACATCATTTATTTTTTTAAATGGTAGCAAGAAAAAAAAATCTAAACTTAATAATAAGTTCAGGCCATAAACGAGTCATTTGGAAGAGAGGTGAAAGGCGGCCATGTTTAATTACCTAAAGCCAGCTGTGTGTTTTACACTCCGACTCTCGTGGTGTATATTGTCCAGACAGCGCCGTTAGAACACAGACCAAGGGCAGGAGTTTGGGTGGCAGGTGGCAACTAATAAGCCATGTTAAAGAACTGATCATAAAGAACACAAATAAATTTCCCCAACACAATTTGCTATACGTCTCATCTTCTACTAGGCGGCTCGTGTCCACTACAGTCCAACTAAAATGCGAATCGGATCGAAGGAAGTAGAATTGACAGTTTACGGTACAGATGACGGGCTGTACATTTTTATGTAACGAAGAATCACAGCGTTCAGATAATGAAGCAGCGGCGCAATATGTCCAACATGACTATGACTCAGCGGCTTGAGGAGCGTACTCATGACTCACGTAGTCACGAATCCTAGCTGAGTTAATATGAAGATAAAGGAGGGTAGAAAAACCCAGAGGGTGCAACTGTGCAGAGGCAGTATAAAGCAGCCACTGGAGGGATAAAGTTGAGATTTACAGAGCTGGACAGCATCAGATCAGGACCCA